>NW_026728068.1:300000-600000 GCF_030684315.1 Stegostoma tigrinum
AGTTTTGAGAAGATTTGTAGCTCAGGTTGAGGTTCTGGATGTGAGTTTGCTCGCTGAGCTGGAAGGTTTGTTTTCAGACATTTCGTCACCATTCTAGGTAACATCATCACTGATGATGTTACCTAGAATGGTGACGAAACGTCTGAAAATGAATCACCTCGCATTTATCCGTATTAAACTCCATTTGCCAAGTTTCAGCCAAATTCTGCAGTTTATCCAAGTCTCCCTGCAACCTGCAACATTCTTCCACACTGTCCACCACTCCACCGACTTTAGTGTCATCTTACTCACCCATCCACCTATGCTGGCGGCCAAGTCATTTATCAAAATGACAAACAGCAGTGGTCCCAAAACAGATCCTTGAGGCACACCACTAGTGACCTGACTCCAGGCTGAATATGGTTATGGGGAAGTCTGTGCTATGATGGAAGGATAATATAACAGTAAAGTACATGAAAGCGATTGCAGAACATGGTGGTGCTGATGTATCTGTGAGTCCTGGCACATGAATCCTATAATTTTAGTCTGCGCATGTAGCCACTGATTAAGAAAGTATATGGAATGGTGCTGTTTTATGCAAAACCTATCTCTATAATCATTGGATTGTTATACTACACCTGTACTGGGCTTTACTAAGACCACTCCCGATATATTCCGAGCAGTTACAATTCCCGAAACTGAAAACAAAATGCAATTGCTTCAGAAGCTTATCAAATTTATTTCATGTTACCCATTCCTGGAAGGAAAGTCTTGTCGAGCCACAGAGTCATACAGTTCAGGAACAGACCCTTTGGTCCAACCCGTCCATGCTGACCAGAATTTCCAAACTGATGTATTTCCATTTGCTAGCATTAGGCCCATAACCCTCTAAACCCTTCCTATTCATGTATCCATCGTGGTGCTTTTTAAATGTTGTGACTGTACCAGCCTCAACCACTTCCTCTGGCAGCTTATTGCTTACACACAGCACCCTCTGCATGCAACAGTTACCCTTCAGGTCTCTTTAAAATCTCCTCCGTCTTTCAATATCTCTATGCACTCTATTTTTGCACACCCTCACCTGAGAAAAAATGACCTTGGCTGTTCCCTGTATCACGCAATATTCAGAGAAAAATTGCCATCTTTCAGCCCCCCGAAGCAGTCTGTGTACATGTGTGGGATGACAACAGTCAAGCTTATGCTGTTGAAGTGTCGGTAATATTCATGTAACAGTACAAAGTTATACACTGCTCATGTCCACGGTAATAATGGAGCAGTTTTTCCAGCTCTTCAAGCTGGTTTCAAAGGAAGGGGATGAAGCCATTTAGCTCATCAAAACTATTGGGAAATAAGGGGCACAGCCCATTCACTCTCTCCTGCCTATTACACATGAAGGCAAGGAGTCTCGACAGCACATCGAGCTGTTAAACAGGTACCGGGGTCATCCGATCAGGTCCTTGAACCTTGTCCCTGGGACCAGGAGCCGGCCATTCCGACCCTCAAGCCACATAAACAGAAACAGAAGGATGTCATTGATGCTCCAGCATGACAAACCAATGAAGCAGAGAATGCACAGACTGCTCCATGTGGTTTCTCCTGGTGCCATTGCTCATGGTACACACATGTGACTTTAACGTCAGAACAAAAACAAAGTCACTGGAAAAACTCAGCAGCTCTGGCAGGATCTGTGAAGGAGAAAACAGAGTTAATGTTTCGAGTCCGGTGACTCTCTCTCAGAACGGTTACTTTAATGTCACTTGCTGATGGTTAGGAGGGACAGTGGATGATAACGGAATAGTGTAGGTTAGATGGGCTTCGGTTTGTTTTCACAGGACGGTGCAACATCGAGGGCTGAAGGTTCTGTACTGCACTGTAATGTTCTATGAATCATATCAGATCGCATGGATCAGTTACAGCAGTAGCTGGAGGCAAAGAGGAATTTACAGGAGCGAGGGAATGTGATGAATATCTGTTCCGGGGGTGGAAATACTGCAGATGCAGTGAGGTTGATGGGTTACTTGTAGGAAATGTAGGATGGGTTGACAGGCAATGCAGGAGTCTCCTGTAGCCATCTCAATCTCAAACGATTATGCTGTTTTGGGGAATTCGGGCGTGACAGACTCTCGGAGGCATATAGCACTCAGAGCCAAGTTTCTGGTAGCCATACTGTCTCTACTGTAATGAGGATTACATCAGGTTCCAAGTGATTGATTTCAGGGAACTGTCAAGGCAGAAACACAGGCAGACGTTTCTGCAGCCAACAGCAAGACAGCAGGATAGTGTGTTGCCTACAGAGTGCGAGGGTTAAGGATGTCTTGGACAGGGTAAATAATATTCTCAATGGCTCGACAGACGAACAGGAGATTGTTGTACACTTTGGAACTAACAACATAGGACGAGAAAATGGATGAGATTTTGAGGGTAGCACATGGGAAATTAGGGAAGGATGTATGAAAGTTGGTTGCTGAGTACAGTAATACCTGGATTACTTCTGGTGACACGAACTAGTGAGGTTTGGAATAGAGAAGATCGAGCAGATGGACTCGGGGCTGAGGAGCTGATATGGGGGAAAGGATACACATTTCTGGATATTTGGAATCTCTTCCGGGTTGAAGTGAACTTTACAAAGAGGATGGATTGCAGTTGAATGGGAAGTGGCCTAATATTCTGGCATTGAGAATTGTTCTAGCCATCCAGGAGGATTTAAACTGGTAAGATGGTGAGGGTGGGATGCAGGGTTGGTGCAGATGGATATGCTGGAGGGATCAAGTGACATTGTGAGAAAAGGGAGCAGTCTGAGTCTGTTGCAGTAGTTTTTTTTTTAAAAAAGCAAGTCAAGTAGGCAAAGCAGGCTGGAGCAAAGCAGAGAATGAGGTAGGTATGATAAGTTAAACTGCATTTATATCAATGCACGTGGCCTGATAGTATTGCAGCTTAACTCGGCACGGTTAGTGACTTGAGACTGGGATAACATAGCTATCAGAAATGTGGCTCCTGGATGGACAGTCATGGCAGCTTAACGTTCAAGCAGATAGCTGCTGTCAGACAGGTCGAAAACGTTGCAAAGGAGGTGGGGAAGAAGGGCGATGACATTTTTGATTTGGGATAACATTCTGGCTGTACTTAGGGAGGATATTCCTATGAGTATGATCAATGAAGTTATTTGGGTGCAATTGAGAAATAAGAAAGAGTTGACCACATTGTAGGAATTGTACTCCCCACCACAAAAATAAACAGTCAGTAGTTCAACTGAGAAGCAAATTTGTTAGGATATGATAGTTATGTGTTAAAATAATAAGGTGGCCACGGTAGGGGATTTTAACTTTCCAAAAATAGACTGAGCTTGCCATAGTGTGAAAGAATCAGATAGAAGGAGGGTTCTTCTGTGTATGTTCATGAATTTTTTTTGTTCAGCATGTGGATTTACCTCCAAGAGAAGGTTAAAGAATGAATTAGACGTACTCTTGGGGAATAAGGCAGGGAAAGTAACCGAGTTGTCAGTGGGGTAGCACTCTGGGGCAAAGAAAATCCATAATTTTATTCATTTTAAAATAAGTATGAAAAAGAATTGACCTGACCTAAAAGCTAAAGTTCTAAACTTCAGCAAGGTCATTTTGAACGATATTAGCCGTGAACTGTCAAAAGTTGATATGAATGATATTCGCAAGTAAAGGGATGGCTTGCAATGGGAAATCGTCACAAATTTATAACGAAATTCCAGCGACAGTACACTTGGTTAGGATGAAAGGCAAGGCTGATAGGTGTAGGGAATGCTGGATGACTCGAGAAATTGAGTTTCGGATCAAGAAAAAGAAGGAGGCATGTATCAGGTATCGACAGCGGGGATTGCATGCATCCCTACAGGAGACGAAGGAAAGTTGGAGTATACTTAAGAAGGGAATCATGAGGGCAAAAAGTGGTCATGAGAGAGTTTCAGTAAATAGGGTTAAGGAGAAGTCAAAGGATTTATGCAAATACATTTTGGAGAAAAGAGTATATAAGGAGAGAATGGGGCCCCTTAAAAATCAGCAAGGTTGCCTATGTGTGGAACCGCAGGAGATGAGTGAGTTACTAAAATGAACAAATTGTATCTGTGCTTTCTGTTCAAAGCATACGAACCTGAGGGAACTCGGGGAAATAAACAGCAAGAAGTGTCCACGTTACGGAGGTAGTGGTGCTGGCCCCTTAAAATGTATAAAGATGAATAAATCATCAGGATCTGATCAAATATATCCTCAGCATTTATGGGAACCTAGGGAACTGACTTATGGGCACCTTGCTGAGATATTTGTATCATCGATAGCCACCGATGATGTGATGGAAGGCTGAAAGTTGGCTATCATGGTCCCACTATTTAAGAAAGGTGATCAGGGAAAGATAGGGAACTGTAGACTGGTGAGGATGACATCAGTGATGGGCATATTGTTGGAGGGGATTTTCAGGACAGGATTTACATGTATTTGGAAAGGGAAGGGCTGATTGAGGACTGTCAGCATGGCTTTGCGCTGGGAAATTGTGTCTCAATAACTTGATTAAATTTGAAGAAATGATGAGAAGGATTGATGGAGGCAGAGTGTTAGATGTTGTCTATATAGGTTTCAGTCAGGCATTCAACAAGGTTCCACATGGTGGACTGGTTAGCAATGTCACATCACATGGAATACAGGGAGAACGAACAATTTGAATAAAAATTAGCTTAAAGGAAGAAGACAAAGCACAGTGACAGAGTGCTTTTCGAAATGCAAACCTGCGGCCAATGGTGTCCTACAACGACCAGTAATGGGCCATTGTTTTTGTCATTCTACAATGATTTCACTTTTAAAACAGGAGGTATAGTTGGTAAGTTTGCAGATGACACTAAAATTGGTGATGTAATGAACAATGAAGCAAGTTATCTCAGGAAAAAATTGATTTGAATTTCCCACAGTTCCTCATTTTCACTATTCACCATGTTCCCTGCTATTTCTGGAAGAGTTTCTGTTCCTCCCTTCATGGAAACAGAACATCACATTCACTACACCAGGCAGGGCTGGCGTTTGTCATGTTGTGAATATATTGGAGGTCGGCACTCTGGCACATGATGGATAAGTCACCCACTGCTGCAAAGAAAGTTCTAGAATGAGATAACAATGTGAAGAGCTGGATGAAGCGCCCAGACCCGAAACATCAGCTTTCCTGCTTCTCTGGTGCTGTCTGGCCTCCTGTGTTCATCCAGCTCTATACCTAATCTCATATTCCAGTATCAGCAGTTCCTACTATCTCTGAGTAAGTTCTAGAATGAAACCAGTTCACTTGATGCTCTTTGTCAGTACTGCCCTCTCCCTGATGCATACATTGTGTACTCTCCCACTGTTGGAAATGCCTTTCTCTCCTTAGTTTATTTTCCTGGCTGATAAATAGACATATCTCTACACAGTCGCAGTGGCCTGAAATATTAATGAGTCTGCTCTTCATAGAAGCAGTGGACAATGTAATTGCACAATTTTCTGTATCACAGTCGCGATAGCAGCAACATGTGAACCATCGTCAATTACCTTTAACTGTGACCATTCCACAAGGCAGTTTGGAGCCAAACACATTGTTATGGGTTTGAATTCACACTTAATCCAGACCAGTAAAACGTTAGATTTCTTTATCAGAGGAGATCAGTGGAATGAGATCGGTTTTTTAGTCAAAATGCTGCTGATTTTATGGTTGTTATTACTGAAATTCACTTTCGTTACAATTCTTATCATTAGAATTTAAGTTCTACCACCAACTGTGGTGTGATTTGAAACAATATCTTTAGAGTAATAACCTGTGTCTCTGGAATTACCTGCTGAGTGACTTAATTGATCTGACATGATGTTCCTATCGTTGATTACTTCAGAAACAAGAACAAGGGTGTGATCAAATTAATTGTAACTTGGAAGACAGGTCAGAAATGAGCTGGAACTATCAAGTCTGAATTTTACCACGTCATAGATAATGGTTTATTCAGTAACAGTACAGAGGCAGAGGGGGAGAGTGGGGACATTATGGAGCTGGTGTTGGACAGGTTTGGCGATGGAGACAATAGCGAAACATAAATCAATAAAGGCCCTCAATGATGTGAACAAGTCTTCTTCTCAGATGCCTTTGAAGGATGAGTCTGAAATTCATGAACAATGAAGTGAGGTTTTAGTTAAACTGAAGATAATAGATTCCATCTTTTCCAAATGTCGGCAACAGAAACAACAATAAAGTTGAATATACTTTGTGGAAGTAATGACTGGACAGAGATAGAGAGACTTACCAGGAACACCAACAATAGCGAGAATGGGATAGTAACCAACTTGAATAACCCACAGTACACCAAGTATCCGCTCTGGTAATGTCGACCTATAGTTAGTAAGATAGTAAAGACCCGAGGATAAACTCCTGCCCATTGTTGTAACATTCCAGTCTATTGTTCTCAGATTCTGATCCATTGTTGTAACATCCCAGTCTATTGTTCTCAGATTCTGATCCATTGTTGTAACATCCCAGTCTATTGTTCTCAGATTCTGATCCATTGTTGTAACATCCCAGTCTATTGTTCTCAGATTCTGATCCATTGTTGTAACATTCCAGTCTATTGTTCTCAGATTCTGATCCATTGTTGTAACATTCCAGTCTATTGTTCTCAGATTCTGATTCATTGTTGTAACATTCCAGTCTATTGTTCTCAGATTCTGATCCATTGTTGTAACATCCCAGTCTATTGTTCTCAGATTCTGATCCATTGTTGTAACATTCCAGTCTATTGTTCTCAGATTCTGATCTCTCCGCCCCCTCTCTCTGCAGCTGCTGATCCCTGTTAGTGTGTTTGCTGATGTCTCACTTGTACTGTGGGATAACACACTGAATGGAGCCCCTTAGTAATAGGAGAGGGAAAGCCTCCTGTGACACAGTTCGAATCTGTGGAGACTGACATCAATCACAGTCACCGAACAAACAGTTCCAGATAACGCCTTTCAATACACCTTCAGTGAATCTTCAGTTCACAATTAAAACTGGACTGGATTGCACGTTAACATCGTTGGCTGTAGGTCTTATATACCATTAGCTATTGCTCTAATGACGTCTGTCGTGGGGGAGAATGATGGATGTTTTCATTTTTCAGGCTAAATGGCTCTGCCCTGTTGTCCATGTGCAATGCTGTAACCACCTGCACCAACACCCTCCCCCTCCAAAAAAGAACACAATCAAAATGTTATTACTGTGCTGATTACTCTGACACAACCAACAACAACAAAAAATAATCGCTGGGCATAGTCGGGCTGACCTTGCAGAGTAAGTGTGGTTTTCTCGCTGCTGTAATAAAACAACAATGTATCTTCAACATGCAAAGTTCTTCATTGCAGTTTATGTGCTTTAACACACTAACATTTACATTTCTTGATTCAATTGACCAAAACTAAAATCAAATGCAGCGTGTACAATGACATTGTCATTAAACATCATGGACGAAATAGTCAGGGACAAAATGAATGTGACATTGGTTCAGAGACGAGTGGAATGGTGGCAGTGGCTGTAGTGACTGGAGCGGAAGACAGTAATATCCCAATGTCACCAGTATTTAACTAGCACTTATTCTGACAGACAGAATGAAATGCAAAGCAGAGCAAGTCAATACGTTATACTTGGGAGATGGAGTGCCAAACAACAATATGATCATAGTATGATAACTTTAAATGTGATGTAGGAAATTACGTATTATGTATACACTTTTTAATCATGGGGTATCCCCAGGATATTCAAAATTAAAAGCAGATCAAGATTTCAAAATGTTAGGTGTATCTCGAGATGACAGAATAATAATAGTAGGAATACAGTTCATCCCCAGCCGGTACAGAGATGATGGGCTGAGTGACCACAGCTTTGCTGTAAATATTCTGAGATTTGTATGAAAAGTTTTCAGAGCCTGAGGGGAGATGCTTTCAGTGAAGGGCACGGATTGTGCTGTCATGAGTCATCTATTTCTGTTGTCTCATGAAGTGCAGCCACCTCTAAAATTACTTTTAATCAAAATTGATTTCCAGATATTCATGCATTTAGGATGATATTCGCATTTTTTTGGAACTTAAAAGAAGAAACAGACACTGGGGCATGATGGGTGTAATCGGCAGAATAACGCTAATGGAAACAGGAATGGATGATATTGTCAAAATCCGACCAAGCTGGGCCAGTCCAGAAAAGCAAAATGCTGGAGATTATGGAAATTTGAAACAGAAACAGAAATTGGTGGAGATGAGGCAACATCTGGAGACAGACTTTGAGTTAACATATCTAGTCTGTTATGAACCTGTTCTGAAAAAGTCATATTACAGATGCTGCTGGACTGGATAAGTTACATTCCAGAATTTCTTTTCTTTCTTTTGGACTGTCACAATTTGTCTGATCTGGATCAGAACAATAAAGCTGCCATTTGAGTTGACCTTCAAGTATTTGTGAATGATCATTAAATGAGTCATTGCAAAGTTTCCGCATTAAAGATCCCTAATATTGATGCCATGTCGCATTGAGATAAATTGCCAAGAATGGATTGAACTCAGTGCCACTGATATCGCATGGTCAGTCCTCTGATTGAAAACGATGAGGATCCTTACCACAATGTCATGCCATGCTCCTGATGTTGCTGGGCTTATACTCATTTGGCAAAGTCTTACCTTCCAAGACTTTAGACTCAACTTTGAAACCATAAAGTATCTTGATATTCTTAATAAGACACACTCATCCATGCATTTTAGCAGGCACGAGCAAGGACAATGTTTATTTTTCATCAAGAGCTCTAGAGAACGTAACATGAAGCTGCCTTCCTGAAACGCTTCCAATCCAAGTGGTGCAGAAGTACACACAGAACTGTTTATAAGGGGTTCCAAGATTGTGCAGGATTGTCTCCAATTTGCATTGATCACGTTTTTACTTCGGGTCCATGATGCCATAATGAGTGAAGTAGCATGGGCGGCATGGGAAGTTACTCTGATCTCACTTCAAATGATATTGGAACACCAGCTGAAACAATAAAGAGTGAAAGTACAGAACACTGTGCTCACTGTCCTCACAAAATTCCGAAGAATTTTCAGTATAGACTTGCAATTCTGTCAGGTGATGTTTGTCCTATTTGTGACGAGGCTATTTGGTGTCTGAAATGTACTGCTTAGGAGGATAGCTGAGGCAGGTAACATGCCAAACTATAAAAAGCATTTGGATCACCTGGTAGTGCAGTCTCAATGAGATTTTTCTCAATTGTCTGATTCTATGTGGTAGCAGCCATGAAAGGCCTGATATATTCCAAAGTACTAGCCAATGGCACTTGTTTGTCTGTTCCATCAACTGTGTTCAGAAAGTTTTTTTCAAAACCGCATCTCTCATAAAGTATCAGCACTCACTCAACCTGGGACTGCCCAGCTGTCTCTGAAAACATCCAGCTTTTTTCAAATGGTCAGTGCCAGATTATTCCAGCTGTTAATCACCGTTATTTTAATGAAGCTAATAAAATGGATACAGCTTTCCCTTCATTAGAATAATGTATTTTAGCTGTTATGTTGTCATTCCTCAAAAGAACAATAAACTCCTTGTTCCCAAATGCACATTTTGATGATGTATTTGTTTTCCTGCCAGTTCTTAACCTCCACTCCCTTCCAGTGCTGTTTCCATGATCCGGTTCCATGTTTGTGTCACTCGAATATGCATTGTCAAAGAGACTGTTTCTGTTTGAGCCAGGATTGTGAATGCTCACAAACTAACAGAACATATTGACAGGAGATTAAAACATCAGCAACCCAACTGTACTGAAACCGAGTCCTCAGCACCATTTCATGGTCCTCAGTTACTGCAGTCATCTGTGTCGTTATTCCAAAAGATGTGGGCACCATTCAGGTTTAGCTGATGAATGGCTAACAAGAGTAGTCCTTCAGTGCTGTCTGGCAGGAATTATCTCCAACAGGAGGCAAACCAAAAGCCCTCCCTTGATATTCAATGAAATAATCAACTTCCAGAAACAAATATCCTGCATGTAACTATTCATCAGAAATTCACCAAATCATAGAGTCAGAAAGTTGTGAAGAACGGAAACAGAGGCTTCAGTTTCACCTCGTCCGTGCCAACTACATATTCCAAATAAATCTTCTCCCATTTGCCACCATTTGGCCCATATCCCTCTAAACCCTTTCGAATCACATACCCATCCTTTCAAATGTTGTAATTGTACCAAAATCTAGCACTTCCCCTTGCAACTCATTCCACACACACTCACACCACCCTCTGTGTGAAAAAGTTACCCCTGACGTCCCTTCTCAATATTTTCCAGCTTACCTTAAACCCACACCGTGTAATTTTAGACTTCCCGACCCCAGTGAAAACACCTTGTCTGGATGCCCTATCTATTCCCCTCCTGACTTTACAAACATCAGTAAGGTCACCCCTCAGCCTCCGAATCTCCAGGAAAAAGTTTATTCAGTTGCCCCCTGCAGCTAAAACCTTCCAACCCTGGCAACACCGTTATAAATCTTCTCTGAACCCTTTCAAGTTTCACAACATCCTTCCGATAACAGGGAGAGAGAATTGCATGCAATATTCCAAAAGTGGCCTAACTAGTGTACAGCTGCAACAGGACCTCCCTACTACGATACACAATGTACTGGCCAATAAAAGCAAGTTGTACCAAATTCTTTCTTCACTATCCTAGCTGCCTCTGAATCCACTTTCATGGAACTATGCGCCCACTAACAGGACACGTTTTCCAGCAATACTCTCCAAGGGCTTACCATTTAGAGTACAAGTCCTGCCCTAATTTGAATTCCAAAACACAGCACATCACATTTATTCAAAATAAACTCTATCTACCACCTCGTGGCCCAGTGTCCCATCTGAACAAGATCCCATTGTACTCTGAAGTAACCTTTTTAAGTGTCCACGACATTTCCAATTTGGTGAAATTCGGGCTGGAAGTTTTCAAGGTCAATTAGGGCTGATCTAGCTACATTAAAATCCCAAATGAATTCAAAAGAAAGTCTGATTTTCCCGAAGATTATAAAACAATGTAGACATTTGTAATGATCTATCGAGCTAATCACTGTCTTTGATGTTGTGGGATATATTTGCAAAACGCAGTTCAAGCATAAAGTGAAAGAAAAAAGCAAAATCTCAGGTCACAGATAATTTAGATAACTCAGCATTTGAGAAGCAGCTGGAGGAGCATTCAAAATGCCAGAGCCTAGTGGCTGTAGACTTCTAGGTAAGTGTGATTAATGCAGTTTTGTTTGTTTGACTGGAATAGACATGCTGAGCTGAAGGTCCTGTTTGTCAACTGAATGACTCTCTGACCTTAATTTTTGAAAACAGAAAATACAGTCTTACAATTTCCATATGTTGTGAGCATCAAATGTTGAGGATTACGCTGTCCAAGGCCACACAGCATCCTGGTTTGGATATATATCATTGTCCATTCACTGTCACTTGCTCAGAATCCTGTACTTCTCCATGAAACATATCTGTTAGTGTCCCTGGGTTTCATCATCATATTCTGAATGGGAATTAGACAGAGGCAATAAATGCTGCTCTTGTCAATGAAACTCATCTCACCAGAACAAATAAAAGTAATCTGTTCTATTAAAGACATATATTCAGCCCAATCTGTTTACTAAAGCAGTTTTAATGAGAATTTAACTTTGTTCTATTCCTCTGTTCTTTCTGGAAAACCATGAAACTTTCCCGAATATTTTCATAGTGCTGTTTAAAAATCGGATTTGGAAGTTGTACCCATTGTTCTGAAAGGGAGAGCCTTCGTGGCCACATGAATTCTTTCCTTATTTTCCAGTTTATGAAGACAATAGACGTACAAACTTGGATCAGAAGTAAGTGATCAGAAAAATCAAACCCAGTCTGCCATGCCATGAGTTCTTGAAAGATCTGGATGTGGCCTCAAATAAACATTCCTCTCCACCCCTTATAACATTAGTGTGCCATTCTTAGTCAAGAATCTTTCTGCCTCTCCCTTAAGAATATTCAATTTTTTATCCTCCATCTCTCTCTGGAAAGACTTCCATAAGCACACAATCCTTTGAAAGGGTAAAAGAAATAAGTCACCATTGTCTAACTGAGATATTCTCCATTTTACAGTCCATCCACTGTTCACAAATGGAAATATTGTTTCAGCATTCAACTTGAAAAGACTGCTCAGAATATTTTGGGTTTAAACAAGACCATGTGTCATTCGCCTAAAGTCCAATAAATCCAGGGCCAGTCTGGTTATGATTTCCTCTGAAGATAAATATTTCTCACAGGAATCAGTTCAGCCAATCATCTCTGGATAGCTTCTGATTTCATCGTGCCCACAGTGCTCTCAATGCAGTCTCACCATTACCCTGGAAAAGCTTCCAAAAACTTCCCTCTTCAGCCTTGAAACTGCTCGACCACATCCTGAACAAACCAGGTACTACTGCCACATCACCTTTCTGCGTCCCTGCCTATGGAACCAGATCATCCCCGTTGGACTACAGTCCACATTCAAGCCTTCCCAATTTGACCCCGAACGTGACAATGTCTACATCCAGAACTTCAGAAGCGTTCAGTACATTAAGACATTTCAGAAGTGTTTCTCCCTGTGCCTCCTGAAACACACACTCGCAACAATGCGCCGGCATCTCCAGGCACTGCAATCCAGCCTTCCCCAGCTCAGAGCCTCCCTCTCTCAGACCTGCAAAGGAGCTCTGTTTTCTTTTATTCTTCGTAGGATCCACAACCTGAACTCACAATTCTACTCAGCTTTAGTGGACACAAAAAACCATAAGTACAGTAAACTTACTGGTGCCTACCATCCAAAACGGGCTTCCTCCACCACCCAAATCGCCAACCCTACCCAGGAACTCCCCCACAATGTGCCCGCCACCATTGGCCATGTGGCCACTGTCGGAGCCACCAGGAAAGATGTCACATCCTCCGCCGCCGGATACACCGTTTCCAGGACAGTGAATGCCACTGCCTCCATTTCCGAGTCCAACACCATAGACACTGAGGACACACCTACCGTCACCGCGGCTGCCACCTCTTACCATGCTCCGCCCACCGCCGATGCAACTCCACCCACTGCCACCGTACGTAATTCTGCCCACTGCTGACGCTGACGCAACTCCACCCGCCATTGCCGAAGCAACTCTGCCCACCGCCTCCACAGCCAGCAGCTCCAGAGGAAACAGAAAAACTGAGCCCTGCCAAGTCTACACCTTCCCTTCCTTACTACCCCCCTTACTGAGGACGAACGGTCAGTCCTCAGTAAAGGGCTCACCTTTGTCCCCCTCCACCCACAATTCAACGAGAACCGCTCATGCTTGGACGCTGAGTAGTTTTTCCACCGCATCCGCCTCCACGCTTACTTCTTCAGTCGTGAGCCTAACCCTCCCTCTACTGGCCCCTTCTCCCTCCTCCAACGCACCCACCCCTCCTGCACACCATCCCAAGACCCCCGACCCTCCCTCAACCGCTTCATCATTAACTGCCGTCATGACATCAATCGCCTCGACCTCTCCGCCCCTCCCACTCACTCCAACCTCTCCCCTGCAGAACGTGCAGACCTCTGCTCCAATCCCAACCTCACCACAAAACCCAAGGACAAGGGAGACGTAGTTGTAGTATGGTGCACTGACCTCTACATCGCTGAGGCTGTATGCCGACACTCCTACACCACCTCCTACTGTCTCCTTGATCATGACCCCACGCCCGATCACCAAACCATCGTCTCCCAAACCATCCACAACCTCATCAACTCAGATGACCTCCCACCCACAGCCTCCAACCTCATCATTCCCCAACCCCAAACTGCCCACTTCCATCTCCATCCCAAAATCCACAAACCTGCCTGCCCTGGTTGACCCATTCTCTCCGCCAGCTCCTGCCCCACCGAACTCATCTCCACCTATCTGGACTTCATTTTCTCCTCCTTTGTCCAGGAACTCCCTACCTGCATCCGTGACACCACCCACACTCTCCACCTCTTCCAGAACTTACAATTCCCTGGTCCCCAAAACCTCATTCTTACCATGGACACCCAGTCCCTGTGCACCTGCATTCCCCATACAGATGGCCTAAAGGACCTCTGCTTCTTCCTGTCCCACAGGCCTGACCAGACCCCCTCCACTAACACTCTCATCTGCTTAGCCAAACTCGACCTCACACTCGACAACTTCTCTTTCAATTCCTCCAACTTCCTACAGATGAAGGGGATGACCATGGGTAACCGCTTGGGCCCAAGCTATGCCGCCCTCTTTGTAGGTTACGTGGAACAATCCCGCTTCCGTACCTACACTGGCCCTAAATCCCTTTTCTTCCTCTGTTACATTGACGACTGTATCAACGCCGCCTCATGCTTCCAGGAAGAGCTCAAACAGTTCATCCACTTCACCAACACCTTCCACCCCAACTTTAAGTTCACGTGGACAATTTCTAATACCTCTCTCTCCTTCCTTGGCCTCTCTATCTCCATCTTCAGCAACCACCTAGAAATCGATATCCATTTCAAGCTCACCAACTCCAACAGCTACCTAGAATACACCTCCTCCCACCTACCTTCCTGCAAAAATGCCATCCTCTATTCCCAATTCCGCCACATCTGCTCCCAGGACGAGGCATTCCACCACTGTGCATCTCAGATGTCTTCATTTTTCAAGGACCACAACCACCTCTCTCAGTGATCGAGAACGCCCTCAACCATGTCTCCTGCATTTCCCACAACTCATCCCTCACACCCCCTCCCCGCAATAACAACCAAAACAGAATCCCCCTCCTCCTCACGTACCACCCCACCAACCTCCAATCCAACGCATCATCCTTCGACACTTCAGCCATCTGCAATCCAACCCCACCATGAAAGACATTTTTCCCTCCCCACCCTTATCTGCTTTCTGGAGGGACCACTCTCTCCATGACTCCCTTGCCTGCTCCACACTCCCCTCCAGCCCCACCACACTCGGCACTTTTCCCTGCAACCGCAGGAAGAGCTACACGTGCACCTATACCTCCCCTGTCCCCCCCATCCCAGACCCCACATCTGTTATTGCGGTATACTGCATCCGCTGTTCCCGTTGTGTCACCCTCTACATCGCGGAAACCAAGTGGCGGTTTGGGGACCACTGTGCAGAACACCTATGCTGGCTTCACACTCAACAACTGCACCTCCCAGTCGCAAAACATTTCAAACCCCCCTCCCATTCCTTCGACGACATGTCCATCCTGGGCCTCCTGCAGTGCCACAACGATTCCACCTGAAGGATGCAGGAACAGCAACTCATATTGGGAAACCTGCAGCCCAATGGTATCAATGAGGACTTCACAAGCTTCAAGATCTTCCTACCCTACCGCATCCCAAAACCAGCCCAGATTGTCCCCACCTCACTAAACCTGTTCTTGCCCCAACCTATCCCTTCCACCCACCCCATTTCCTACCTCCTAACCTCATCCCGCCCCTTGACCTGTCTGTCCTCTATGGACTGACCTATCACCTCCCTAACTCCCTACCTACACTCACCTTTCCTGGCTCCATCCCCGCCCCTTTAACTTGTCTGTCTCCCCTCCATCTATCTTCTCCTCTCTCCAACGTCTATCCACCTCCCCATCTCGCCCGATTTATTTAAGCCCCCTTCCCCTCCCCAACATCTGATGAAGGGTCTAGGCCCCAAACGTTGGCCTTCCTGCTCCTCTGATGCTGCTTGGCCTGCTGTGTCCATCCAGCCCCACACCTTGTTATCTCAGATCCTCCAACATCTGCAGTTCCTACCATCTCTGTTGGAAAAGCTCAGAGATCATGGGAACTGCATTAAAACTGCCCGAAACACCAGCTTTTGTGCCCCTGAGATGCTGCTTGTCCTGCTGCGTCCATCCAGCCCCTCACTTTGTTTTGGTGGAAAAGCTCAGCCTGTCTGCAGCATCTGTGAAGGATCAGGCAGAGTTTAACGTTTCGGATCCGGGGACCCGCCCCCAGAATTGTGGCCTCGTCCTCTGATTGGTTGGAGAACAAGCACATCCGGGGCCTTCTTCCTGTTCCGCCTCTTGCTTGTTATTGGTCGTTAGATGTTTTGGTCAGCTATGGAGCATGCGTATTGGGAGGGATATCCGGAATGAAATGGTCCTCCATGAGAGCCACAAGCGGTGAGTACAGGTTGAAGGGGAGGGCAGCTTCGGTGCTGTATTCGAGTAAGAGGGCTGCATGACAGCTCAGTTTAGGTCTCAAGTCTCAAACAGGGGTCTTCTGGTGCTGCGTGTAGATTGCAGAGAGCCTCAGGCTTCCTCCCTGAAACAGGCCCAGACTGTCCTGTGAGAGGGAAAGCCCTGTCAGGTTTTACCCTGTCAAGCCACTTCAGAATGTGATTACAGCAATGAGAGGTGTTCTCAGTAAAGCAGAACTCCAATGTGCACTCATTGGTTAGAGGTCTTTCCACTGTGACCTGTGTTAGCACCCTCGCTGAGTTTTTAAAAGTCATTTTGGCTTGAACCTGTGAGTTGAACGGTGACGTCTGGGCTGTGAGCAGCAGTTGTGCTTAAAAAATACAAAATCAATTATTGGTTTCTGAGGCCAGGCCTGAAAGTTAATTGCTGGATGTTTCTTATTCAAAAACTGTGTAGACTCTTGGCCATTAATAAGGTCAGCATCTGAGAACAGGTGCCAGCAAGTCTGGGAGGGAACATGGTCAAACAGAAGGACTTTACAACAGGGGCTTTCTGAGAAAAGGTATTTATCTGCTGATGTGACAGGGTAAAGATTTGACAATCCTCTGTCCATGTGAAACAGTGCATCATGGAAACTGCTTATGTAATGTGGTCAGTTTTGTTTTTTTTTAATTTATCTTGTGACTGTCTTTGGTGTGAATGGGGCTGGTATCAATAGCTAATGATTTAAATCATTGCTGTGTACACTGAAGACTGTTTGCAATATGCTTGTCCTCGTGCCTGAGACTGATGGAAAAGTGTCCGTCTTCATGCACATCTTTGCTGAGCTGACTGCTGGTGTGGCAGAGGCTCAGAGAAAGACCAGAGTGGAGGGAGAGAGCTGCACAGGGTGTGGCTGTGTGGTTTGCATATTGGGGTTATTCTTCGCCCATCACCCCAACACAAAATCCAGCCAGTTGTTTCTCTCATTGTCCCTCTTCCCCAACTTTACCCCCTCCTGTACCCCCAGCCACTGTCCCACCCCACAGGTCCCCCAGTATCAGCAAACGTCCAAAGATATTTCTGACATACTATGTTGCTTTTCTCAGGGCATTCAACAACTTGAAAACTGGATTGAAAATGAGAGACAGAGCAGCCACTCCAGAAGCTTCCAAAATCACGCTGCACCTTCTTGAACTGCTGCGATCCATGTGGTGACGTAGCTCCCATGTTGCAATTTGGTAAGGAGTTATAGGATTTTCATCCAGTGGTGATAAGGTTGTGCTGATATTTGTGTCAGTTGTAATCATTTTGTTCTTATTCCACCTTCACCATATTAGAAACATAGAAAATAGGAACAGTTGCAGGCCATTGTAGCTTTTGATCCTTCTCCGATAGTCACTTTGATCATGGCTGATCATTCTACTCAGCCTCTTCCCACGTGATAGTCATACCCTTTGATCCCTTAAGCCCTCACAACTATAATATCGTCGTCGTCGTCATCATCATCAGCATCAGTGTTTGGCCTTAACTGCTTTCTGTGGCAGCAAATTTCACAGGGTCACCAGTCTCTGTTTTTTTTAAAAAAGGTTTCCTCATTTCAGCCGTTAACAGCTTAGCCCATGCCCCTAAGATCTGACTCCCTGGTCATTGACAACATCCGTCCTGAATTTAGGCTTGTTAGAATGTTATTGGCTTCTGTGAAATCTTTCCTCATCCTTCTAAACTAGGGCGGCACGGTGGCTCCGTGGTTAGCACGGCAGCCTCACCGCACCAGGGACCCAGGTTCGATTCCAGCCTCGGGCAACTGTCTGTGGAGTTTACACATGCTCCCTGTGTCTGCGTGGGTTTCCTCTGGGTGCTCCGGTTTCCTCCCACAGTCAAAAGATGTGTAGGCTAGGTGGATTGGCCATGCTAAATTGCCCGTAGTGTTCGGGGGTACGTGGGTTGGAGGGGGATGGGTCTGTGTGCGATACTTCAAGGGGTGGTGTGGACTTGTTGGGCCGAAGGACTGTTTCCACACTGTAGGGAATCTAATCTAATCTAAACTCCCGTGAATTTCATCCTAACCAATCAGTGCTGGACTTATACGTAAGTCTTGCCATTCCAGGAATCAGTCTCATCAACTTTGTGAATAGCGTCCATAGACAGAACATCCTTCTCCAGATAAGAATTCCAAATTTGCACATACCATCCCAGGTGTGGTCTCACTAAGATCCTGTACAATTTCAGCAAGACATCCCTGCTCCTGTACTCAAATGCTGTCACTCTGAGGGTCAAAATACCATTAGCCCTCTTTGCCCCCCGTTGCACCTGCATGCTTACTGTCAGTGACTTGTGTTTTCCTAGTTTTGTAATCCAACTGGATAGTCTTGAACTTATCCACATTATATTTCATCTGCCTTGCATTTTTGCCCCACTCACTCAACTCCAAGTCACACTGAAGCATGCTTGCATCTTCCTCACAGATCACTGTCCTAATCCTACAAGCTTGCAGATACGATATTCAAGTTTTCTCATTTAAATAGCTAATAGACGATGTGAGTACCTGGCGTCCATCACTGACCCCTACACTATCACACTGGTCACTGGCTGGCACACAGAAGCAATCAGATCTCATATGCTTTAACTTTATTTGCTAATCTCTTCTGTGGGACCTTTTGAACGCCTTCTCAAAGCGCACATGAGCATCATCCACTGGATTTTCAACTCCAAATGAAACTTTCCAGCAGTTTTGTCCAGCATGACTTCCCTTTCATAAATCCATACTGACTCTAATTCTGTTACTGTCTTCCAGTGTTACATTAAGGTCTATAATTCTCAGGCTTCTCCCGACATCCCTTCTAAAACAAAGGCATAATATTAGCCATTTCTGGCCATCTGGCGCCTCACCCATATTTATAGATGATACCAACATTTTTGCAATTTCTTCCCTTCCCATAATGTCTTGGGATACATTAGATCAGGTGCTGAAGATTTATCCATCTTCATATTTCCAAGACATTTAACTCTTCCTCTCCTGCAACATGAACTGTTTCCAAAATGTCAAAAATTATTTGAGTTCTGCAGCCTCCTTCGTTCCAACTTGTCCATGCCGACCAGTTTCCCAAACTGAACGAGTCCCACTTGCTTGTGTTTGGTCCATATCCCTCTCAACCTTTCATATTCATGTACCTGTATAAATGTCTTTTAAATATTGGAAGTGTACCTACATCTGCCACTTCCGTTGGCGGTTCATTCCACATAGAAACAACCTTCTGTTTGAAAGAGCTCCCACTTGTCTACCTTTAAATCTTTCTCCGCTCCCTTTAAAAATATACCCTCCAGTTTGGACTCCCCTCTACAAGGGAGAAGACCCTTGCTGTACACATTATACCCCTCATGATTTTATAAACCTCTCTAAAGTCATCCCTCAACCTCCTATTTTCAAGTGAAATCCTAGTCTCTCCTCATAACTCATACCCTCCAGTACTGGTAAACTATGGACTGTAAGTGTGGCATGAAGCCACCCAGAGTAGAAAGTTAATCCAACCACGAGAAGCATCACATAGTCTCCATCTGTTTGGCCCTTCGTCAAATAGTTTGGCAAAAGGGACTGTCCAACTTCATACATAGAGAGTGAACGTTTCAGCTGGTTTTCTCCAGCCCCCTAGTCTTGAAATACCTCACGTGAATGAAAAGGGAACTTCCATTCACCTTATCTGTACTCTTCATGATTTTATAAACATATAAGTCCACGCCTCCAATTCTTAGACTGCAGTGGAAAAAGATCCCAAGCGATCAAGCCTCTCCTTAGGACTCAAAGCCTCCATTCCTGGCAACATCCTGATAATTTTTTTCTGAACCCTTCCAAGCATGATGATATTCTTCGTATGACAGGAGATCCGAAGTAGACACATTATTCCAGAAGAGGCCTCACTGATGTTCTGCACAACTTCAACATCACATCCCAACTCCTATACTCAAAAGATCTGAGCAGTGAAGGCAAGCAGGCTAAACACCGACTTAACCACCCTTTCTACGTGTGATGCCAACCTCACAGAATTAAGGGCCTGAACCCTGAGGTCTCTCTGTTCGACAACACTAACCCCAAGACCCTACGTTTAATTGTCTACGTCCTGATCTTGTTTGTTTTACCAAAATGAAATAACTCGCCTTTATCCAAATTAAACACCACCTGCCATTCTTCAGCCTGTTGACCCTATAAATCAAGATCTCTTTGTAATCTTGGACAGCCTACTTCGCTGTCCACTATCCTGCTTATTCTGGTGTCATCTGCAAACTTACTGACCATGTCTCCACTATTCTCATCTAAATCGCTTTTTTATATAAAGTCAAACAAAATTAGAGCGAGCACTGAACCCTGTGCAACACCTCTGGGAACAGGCCTCCGGTCTGATAAACAACCCTCCACCACCAGTGTCTGTGTCCTGTCACTAAGCCATATTTGTATCCAGTTGACAAGCTCCCCCCGAGTCCCATATGATCTAACTTTACTAATTAGTCCTCCTTGTGGAACATTGTCAAAGGATTTAGTCTTCTCAATATAAACTACTTCCACCACTCCGCCCTCAATTATCTTCTTTGTTACTTCTCCAAGAAAATCAATCAACTAATCATTCCTATCTCTCCAAATACATAAATCCTACATTTCACAATTACCTTCAACTACATACCCAAAACCGAAGTCAGACTCTCAGCTCGATAGTTCCCAGGCTTCTCCTTATGTCCCTTAAACGAAGGCACAATTTTAGCCACTCTCCAGTGATCTGGCACCTCACTCGTAATTATAGATGATACAAATATTTCTGCAAGGGGGCCCCATGTTTTCTCTTTAACTTCCCACAACATGGTTTGATGCACTAGAGCAGGACCTAAAGGTTTAAAGTCAGAGTGTAACACAGCACGGAAACAGGCCCTTCGGCCCAAACTGGTCCATGCTGACTCTGTTGCCCACTCAACAAGTTCTAATTGCCTGCATTTGGTCCACGTCCCCCTACAAACACTTTCCATCTATGTACCTGCCCAAATGTTTTTTTTTTAATTGTTCTTTTTGAGCCTGTCTCAACCACTTTCTCTGGCAGCCCGTTCCAAATATGCACCACTCTCTATGTGAAGAAGTTGCTCCTCGCATCCTCCTTAAATCTGCCCCCTCTCACCTTAAATCTGTACACTCCAGTTTCCCATTCCCCATCCCTGGGAAAAAGACTACATGCATTCTTCCTATCTAAGCCCCTCATGATTTTATCCACCTCAGTAAGGTCAGCTCTCATTCTCCTACATTCCAAGGAATAAAATCCAATCCTGGCCAACCTCTCCTCAGAACCCAGGCCTACTATTCCTAGCAACATCCTTGTAACTCCTCTTTGCACATTTTCCAGTTTAGCTATGCCTTTCCTGTAACAGTATGACCAAAACTGTGCACCGCACTGCAAATGTGGCCTCTCCAATGACTTGTACATCTTTAATGTCCCAACTCTTATAAGCACTGCCTTGACCGAAGAAGGCCGGCCTGCTAAATGCTTTGCTCACCACCCTGTCTACCTGTGATGCTGCTTTCAACCAACTATGTACTTGTACTCCTCAGTGTCTCTGTCCCACAATACTCCTCAGAACTTACGATTCACTGTATGGCTCTGACCTCGGTTGAACTTTCCAAAGGCCAACACCTCACACTTAGCTGTATTGAATTTCATTTGGCAATCCTCAGCCCACTTCCCGCTGTAATTTTTGATAACTTTCACTGCAATCAGTGATACCTCTTAATGTTGTATCATCCGCAAACTTACTAATCATGCTGTGTACATTCACATCCAGATCGTTTATGAAAGTGAAAAATAACAAAGGTCCCAGTACTGACCCGTGTTACACCATGAGCCACAGGACTCCCGTCCAAGAACCAACCTTCAGCCATCAGGCTCTTATTCCTACCATCGAAAACATGAGCTAGCTCTCCCTGGATCCCGCACAACCGAACCTTCATGACTAGCCTGCTGTACAGGTCCTTGTTAAAGGCCTGACTAAAGTCCACATAGACAGCATTCTCTGCCTTACTCTCATCAATCCTCTTGCTTACCTCTTCGAAAAGCATGAATAGATTTGTCAGACATGATTCTTGTGCACAAAGCCATGATGACTATCCCAAATCAGACCTTGAATATCCAAGCATTTGTGCACCCACTCTCTGAATATCTTCTTCAATGCCGTGTCTACCACTAGTTCAATGGACTGTAGTCCCCTGGCTGGTTTTTGCTACCTTTCTTAAACAATGAGACAACACTAGGCACCTTCCAGTCTTCTGGAATTTCAGCAATGGCAAAAGATGAAGCAAAAATCTCTGCAATTTCTTCCGCAGCCTCCCGCAGTGTCCGAAGCTGGACTTCATCAGGTCCAGTGGATTTATCAACCTTAAAGTGCTTTAAGGCTGTAAACACCTCCGCGATGGTCCAGAACATCCCCACTTACTTCCCTTTTTTTCCTTAGCATCCATGATTCTCTACTTAATAAACACTGAGAAGAAATTCATTAAAATCTCCCCCATCTCGGTGAACTGTTTTCAAACCAAAATATTTCTACTCCTGACTTGTCTAGCCTCCATTTCTTTCTCAACAGTAAAAACTGATGCAATATATTCCTTTACGATCCCTCTCTCCTCCTGTGGTTCAACACAAAGTTGACCTTTTTCAACTTTATGGAGCCCTGCTTGCTCTCTCGGTGCTCTCTTCCTCTAAATGCACTTGCAAAAACTCTGAATTATTCTGAAGCTTATTTACCATGGCAGTTTCAAGTTGCTTTTTTGCCGTCCTGACGTCCTGTTTAAGAATTCCCCTAACACTATTTACACTGTTCAAGATATTCATTTGAGCCAAGTTGTTTGCATCTAATAATTTATTATTATTATTTTCTTGACTGAAACCTGAGTATCTTTTTCACCCATTGTTCTCTAATCCTACCAGCTGTACCTTTCACTCGAAAAGGGACATAATGACTCTAAATTATCACACTTTTGAAAGCCTCCCACTTATCAGACATCCTTATACCTGCAGTCTACTCCTGATACCTTTTGAAAGTTACAAGAACAGAAGTTGCTGGAACAGCTTACCAAGTCTGCCAGCATCTGTGAGGAAAAATCAGAGTTAACATTTCGGGTCAGTTGATCCTTCCTCGGAACTTTTGAAAGTTCTTGTCTTATATCATTAAAATTTGCCTTCCTCCAATTGAAAACTTGTAATTTTTTTCTGGAAGACACATCCTTTTCAACAACTGTTTTAAAACTGATAGAATTACTATCACAAGATTCAAAGTTTCTCTGTTCTGCCACTTCAGTCACTTGCTGTGCCTTATTAACCAAGAAAAGCTTTTTATTTTCATAGGAACATTGATTTATTGGTAAAGAAAACTTTATTGAACACATTTCACAAATTACTCACCATCCAAATCTTTAACACTCTGTCAACCCATTTAAATGTTTGGAAACTGTAGATCACTAACTATTATAATCTTATTATTCTTACACCTATCTGAGATCTCTCGGCACATTTGTTCCTCAATTTCCCTCTGACTATTAGGAAGCCTATGGTACAATCCCATGAGATGATCGTTCCTTTTTATTTCTAATTTCAACATATGTTTTCATTGGATGGTGTTTCTAAAATATCTCTTCTGGTGATAGCAGCAATGTTTTCCTTATTAATAAAAGCTACTCCCTCACCTGTTTTGCCCCCCTTTCGATCTTTCCTCTGAAATCTGGAACATTATTACAGGAAAAATATCTTGCAGGAGTTGGATGAAGTGGAAAAATTCTTCCTACCAAAATGAATGGAGCAAAATATTCATTAAATGGAATTCTGAAGTGCAGAAGAATTTAAATTAAGAAATTGAGTTTCAGAGTTAGTGTGCAGATATAGAATGTTATCAGAGGGTCATACAGCATGGAAACAGGCCCATCGATACAACTAGTTCATGCCGACCATGTTCCCAAACTAAACTAGTTCCATCTTCCTGCGTTTGGCCCATATTCGCACTCAACCTTTCAAATTCATGTACTTATCTGAATGTTTTTTGAACATTGTAACTGTACCCACATCCACCACACTGAGCACTCTGTGTAAAACAAAAAGTTGTCCGTCATGTCCTTTTTAAATCTTTCTCCCCTCATCTTAAAAAAATGCCCCTGGTTTTGAAACCCCCCACCTGAGGGAAAATACCTTTGCTATTCCTTATCTGTGTCTCTCATTATTTTATTAACCTATATAAGGCCATCTCTCAACCCCTTAGCTTCCAGTGAAAGAAGTCCCAGCCAATCCAGCGTATTTTTATAACTCAAACCCTCCATTCCCAGCAATATCCTGGTAATTTTGACCAAACCCACTCCAGTTTAATAATAATCTTCCCATAACAGGACGACCAGAGCAGCACACAGTCCGACCGAAGAGGACTAGCCAACATAACTTCCCAAGTCCTGTACTCAGACCTGAGCAATGAAGACAAGTGTGCTAAACGCCTTCTTAACCACCCTGTCTACCTGTGATGCAAATTTCAAAGAATGATGTACCTGAAACCCGAGGTTTTTTTCTGTTCTGCAACACTACCGAGAGCCCAACCATTAATTGTGTAAGTCCTGCCTTTGTGAAGTATTGTGTTGTGGTAAAACAAACATTTATGCAGATAAAATTCAATCTGCCATTTATCAGCCCATTGCTCCAATTGATCAAGATCTCTCTGAAATCCAGAAAGCCACGAGGCCATCTCCCTTGTTATGACAACAAGTAATAATCAATTAAAAGATGTTCTGCTTCATTTGTACAAGGAAGGGGTCAGACCAAATCTCAAATACCGTATCAGGTTTTGGCCTTCCGTTCTTTTATTCAAAGTGTCTCAGAGGAGGTTTACAAGATTGAAACCTGCAATCAGTGGGTTGTCTGAGGAAGATGGACTGGGCAGGAAAGATGGTAAAGGATTTGTCAGGAGCTGCTGATTAAAACAGGAAACTCATGTGAGCCAGGATATAGGGTGTAGTGAAGTAGAGTCTGTTTGGGTTGAGCTGAGAAACACCAATGGACAGAAAATGACCTTAGTGCTGCATATGGACCCCAAGCTGCAGTAATATTGGGGAAGGCATTAGGGTGGAATTGAGAGATACAAGGCATAAAGTTATGGCTTTAATTACAGGTGACTGCAACCTACTTATAAATTGCCCAAATCACACTGTACCAGTACAGTGCAGGAGGAATCCTTAGTGTCTATACGGTACAATTTTATGAATCAACATGTTGAAGAAGCAGATGGGTTTTGTACAATGAGGATGGAATAATTGACAATCCAGTTGAGTATGGGCCCTTAAGGTTGGATGAGTGACCACAATAGGATAGAATTCTTCACAAAGCTGGAGAGTGATCATGGGATGTGCGGGAGTGGAATGTCTTATCGTGGGAGCAGATGCAACGGAGGCGGAGGAATTGGGAATAGGGGATGGAATTTTTTGCAGGAGCGTGGGTGGGGGGGAGGTGTATTCTAGGTAGCTGTGGGGGTCCTGCACTTTGTAACAGTACAGTGCAGGAGGAATCTTTAGTGTCTATATGGTACAATTTTATGAATCAACATGTTGAAGAAGCAGATGGGTTTTGTACAATGAGGATGGAATAATTGACAATGCAGTTGAGTATGGGCCCTTAAGGATGAGTGACCACAATAGGATAGAATTCTTCACAAAGCTGGAGAGTGATATTGTAGTTTCTGAGACTCAGGTCCTGTAATTAAATGAAAGAAGTTAAAATGGTATGAGACACGAGCTAGTTGTGATAAATGGTGAATCAGTGTTTAAATGGATGATGGGAAATGGGTAATGACAAACATTGAAAGAGGACAATGACAAGCTGTGGAAGTTATTCATCGCAGCCTGGCATAATAACAAAATGGGAAACATGATCAAACCACAGCACAGAAATGGAAATGAACAGGTATTAAATTTAAGGAAGCAGCATACACAATTAGGCCAATAAAACAACTGACAACAGGATTGGGAGCAGTTTAGATTTCTGCAAAGGGAAACAAAGGGATTCAATCAGAGTGACAAAACAGAACATGAGTGCATGCTTGCAGGGACCATACACCCAATAAAATGTTGTTTTATATTCATTTACAGGACATGGACTTTGCTGGCTTGGCCAGAATTTATTGCCCATCTGTGATTGCACAGAGGGCTATCAAGTGTCAGCTGCATTGCTGTACGGCTGGAGGCACTCACAGACCAAACCAGGTAAGGATAACAGTTCCTTTCCCTGAAGGATATTAGTGAGCCAGATGGGTTTTTCCTGACGATCAACAACGGTTTCATGATCATCATTAAACTCTTAGTTGAAGATTGGCAGTGAAAGACTGGTCAAGAAGAATATAGGATCTCCTTACAAGCAGAAACAAGGAATTTATAATGGGGTGCAAAGTGATTGCAGACCAATTAGATATGTCTGACGTTTTCAATAAGGAGGATACAAATAACGTCCCAAAATTAAGGGGGATCACAGGGTCTAATAGGAAGGTGGAATCAGTATTAGTAGGAAAATGATATTGGGACAACTAATGGGATAACAGGCAGATAAATCCCCAGACACTGATAACCTTCATCTCAAAGTACCTTAGGAAGTGGCTGTAGAAATAGCAGATTCACAAATGGTTTTCCTCCAAATTCTCTAGACTCAGTTTTTATGGATTGGAGGATCGCTAATGTAACCCTAATATGTAAGAAGGGAGTGAGAAAGAAAACAGGGAATGTGCATAAAATTGATAGTTGAAAAAATATTTTCGGGTCAGCTATAAAAGATGGAATAACAGTGCACTTGGAAGGTAGTGTCAAGATCAGCCAGAGCCAGTGGAGCCTTTTTCCGTGCTGTAGACTCTGCGTTGGACGTGAATTCCCTCTACACCACTCACCATCCTGACTTGGAAATGTATTGCTGGGTCAAAATCCTGAATTCTCTCCCTCAGAGCATTATGCGTCCACCTACCATTCATGGGCTACAGTGGTTCATGGACACAGAACACTGCCACCTTCTTAATGACAATTAAACACAGCCAGCAATGCCCACAGGATTTTGTTTAAAAAAAAAACTATCGAGGCCAAGTGGGAAGGTTGAATTGAAGACTAAATAGATCAACTTTGACCTTTTTGAAGCTCGAGAGGCAGAATGGATAACTGATTCCTAATTTGTGTGTTCTCTACTCCTATTAAAATGCATCATCTCACCAGGAATGATGTATTCCCTGTAAGTTGGAAGGATGACAGCTGATGTGATTAAAACTTTTCAAATGTAAATTGAAGCTGGTCGGGGTGTAGAGAGGAACTAATCCACTGGGTGAGTGAAGTGGGAGCACAAACACCCTCCTCACCCACAGTAATCAGACAAGACTTGAGCTTCTTTGTCCTGCGGTTTATTCAAACGTAGGAATGAGGAACAAGTGTGGGTCACTCGGCCCCTCGAGCCTGCTCTGCGACTCAATAAAATCACTGCTGATCTAATTTCAACCTCTGCTCTATGTGCCTATATATCTCAGAATATCTTTCATTGTCTTGGTCAACAAGAATCTGTCTCTGCCTTTAAAAAAAAATAGATGCTGCATCCACTACCTTTTTACGAAGGGAGTCACAAAGATTCTCAGCCCTCAGAGAAAATAAATGTTCCTCACTATTTCAAATGGACTCACCCTTACCTTTCAACAATGACCCTCAGTTCTAGATCCTTCCACAAGAGGGACCATGTTTTCACCATGCATCTGGTCAGGTCCCCTCAGGATCTTTCATGTTTCAATTTAGTCTCCTCTTTCTTTTCTAAACTCCAGACAATACAGGCCGAGCCTGTATTTTCCTCTAGATCATTCCAGATATTAGTCCATTGAATCTTCCCTGAAATGTTTCATAACAACCTTCTTTAAGTCGGGTGACCAGAACTGAACACAGTACTCCAAATACAAATCCCACCAGTGCAAAAGGGGAATTAATTATCGAAAGGAGGACCATGAATTCCGACTTGCTTACAGGAATGCATTTTCAGCAAGCCTCGGTCATTTACACGTATCCAGTTACAGAGTGACACAGGTTATGGTCAGATAGGTGTACGGTTTGTATTGTTACACCGACAGCATTGTTGTGGTCTCACTGAAACCTCCCACTCTGGCTCTGCACAAATAATGATTGGCTCTGCAGCCAGTTCCCACAGCCTGATTTGTCCTGTATTTTTCATCTTCTGTCCTTTCAAAGATATCAAATGATCCAAGTGAAATAGCTCAGCAGGACTGACAACATCTGTGAAGGAAAGAACAGAGTTAATGTTTTGAGTTCGGTGACCCTTCCTCTGAACTTCAGAAAGGATCATCAGACCTGAAACATTAACCTGTTTTTTTCATTCACAGATGTTGCCAGACCTGCTGAGCTTTACTAGCAAATTATTTTTCACTCCTGATCTACAGCATCTGCAGTTTCTAATGATCCAGGTGACAATCTAGCAGCTTTCATTCTACTTTTAACTGTTGTAAATTTATTTTTCCAGGGAATTGGAAAGGAAGTATTTACTGACAGGCTGCTCAACTCAAACTTTGGATCAAGAACTGTCAGATTCACTTCATTCTCAGGAGCTTTGAACATTTAAGGAACAAGTGTCATTCACAGTGAAGAGAAACCATACAGGTGGTCTGTGTGGACAAGCCTTCAGTCAATTGTCTGGCCTGTCGATACGTAAATGCAGTTCCCTGGTTTCTCTGTGCTGTGCGTGTCCTTGTCTCTGTCCAGATTGGGCGATCAGGTGAAATTGAGACAATGCAGAGAGAAGGCCTATTTTTTTCTTGTTGTGAATGTGTTTTTGTTCTTCCTTATTCTCCCATAGGAGGTGGGTATTGCTGGTCAGGACAGCATTTGTTGTTCATCCCTAATTTACCTTGAACTGATGTCAGACAGCAGATAGGGATCAACCATGTTGTTGTGGGCCTCAAGCCACTTGTATGCCAGACCAGGCAAGGACTTCCCTTCCAAAGGGACATGAATGAATGGGATTTCAGGAAATTAAAGCCATGGCCTCTGTTCCTGAAATTCAAGTTTACTTTCCAGATTTTATTCATTGAATTTAAACTCCAGCAGCTGCTGTGTCTCAGTCCCCAGGGATTATCACCACTGCACTGCTATCTCTCCGCTGTATTGCCTTACTGTAGAGGATAATGTTCACTGTTCAGATCATCCCAGAGTGACAGAGAACAGGAGAAGGCCATTTGGACCATCACACCGGTGTTGGTTCTTGTTGAGAAAGGGATTGAGTGAAAGGAAAAAGTACCAGCTGATGCATGTTTGCAACATTTACAATGTGTGTCCATGTCAGGATAAATGTGGTTTAATGTAGATTGAAGTGGTTACTGAGAGCAAGAAGCTGATGCAGAGACAATGTGAGCAAAATTAACTTAGCTGCTAACAAACATCAATTTGTTGGTGACGACAGCAGAGAATGGTTTCAATCCAGTGACCTTCTGGGTAATGGGCCCAGCATGCTCCCTTTACACCACGCCCTGCCAGGTAACTCAACTGGAACACATTTGACTTCCTTCTTGCTTTCGAATGGCAGTGCGCACACACACACACACAAACACACACACAAACACACACAGACTCACACACACCAATGTATGATTAACTTACACACAATGTCACAAAGCTGCATTAGAACATTATTCAAACGAGCCACCACACACTGCAGCGCAGAGCAGAAGAAAATCACCTATACAGCGTATTCAAAAAGAATGGGAACCCTATGAACACAGTCTGCCGATTCCGCAGCAATAAACCCAAACAAACAGGCAAAACGGGCTCAGAAACCATAACCACGCTCCCCTACATCAAAGACATTTCCGAAATGACTGCCAGACTACTCGGACCTCTTGGCATCAGGGCAGCCCACAAACCCACCAGCACACTAAAACAGCAGCTAATGAACTTAAAAGACCCTAAACAGACAACAAACAAAACAAACGTCATCTACAAAATACCTTGCAAGAACTGTGACAAACACTACATTGGACAAACTGGCAGAAAGCTAGCCACCAGGATACATGAACATCAACTAGCCACAAAACGACATGACCCACTATCATTCGTATCCTTACATACAGATAAGGAAGGACACCACTTTGATTGGGACAACACATCCATCCTAGGGCAAGCCAAACAGAGACACGCACAAGAATTCCTAGAGGCATGGCATTCCAACCGGAACTCCATCAACAAACACATTGGCTCCAAATCAATCTACCATCCCCTGAGAAAAAGAACAGGAAATGACATCACCAACCCAAGGAAACCTAACCGGATAAATAGAACGCGGGACATAACGCCAGTGCTTCATCGGAGGCTCACTGATGATGTTACCTAGAATGATGACGCAACGTCTGAAAAATAACCTTCCAGCTCAGCGAGCAAACTCACATCCAGAACAGTTCAAGATCCAACAAAAGAAGCTAGTCTTTTTACAAATTCTGTTCATACCAACATCGCTCTGTGATATTTCCCACAGCCTGATGACCTAATATTCCCTGCTCCATGTTAATAAAAGCAGCTCTGGGTGAGGTTCAAGTTCACAGCCTTGGCATTTTACGCACCTCTGTACCATCACAGAAGGACCGCACGCTCACCGATTGTGTGATAGGAACCACAAAGTAGCCCAGAGCGCTCATTGCCATTCCCCATTTCCCGTTGTATCCTCGTATCTGGGCCACTGCGGCTCTGATTCCAGGCCTGGGAACTGGGATTATCTGGTCTTCTGCAGCAGTACCTTGTGCGAGGGAATTTTGGTGAGGTTGCTGATGTGAAACAGACAACAATAGAAGGACACAGTACGGCCTCACACACTGGCCACACTGTCATACATCAAGAATATATTAGAAGTGACAACAAGACCCCTCAGACCACTGAGAGTCATGGTGGCCAGACACACCCACAGCCGCTCAATGACAAACACGTACAAGAATTAAAGATCCCATTCCCACAACATGCAGAACCAATGCAGTTTACAAAATACCATGCAATTACAACTGTAAACATTACATCGGACAGACAAGAATAAAACTAGACATCGGAATTCAAAAACTTCAACCAGCAGCAAAACGGAATGACAAACTCTCCTCAATATTGAGACACGCAGACAATGAAGGCCATCAGTTCAACTGGGACAAGATAACCATAGTAGCCGAAGCCAAACATAGACACACACAGGAATTCCTCGAGGCATTGTTCTCCATCCGTCATGCAATCGTCAAACATAAAGAATTGGACCCCATTTACAAACCCACACAGATCAAAACCAGAAATGACACTCCTCACCATAACAGAGCAAACAGTATAAATTCCAAGTGGAGGAGAAAAACATTGTTTCAACGGAGGCTCTACTGATGATGTCATGTAGCATGGTGATGAACCATCTGAACAAGAACAAGCCAGCTCGGCGAACAAGTCAACAACTCACCCACAAACTGAGCTATAAATCTTTGCCAAAACTTTGAGCCGAGTTCAGCGTGAGAGCTGAAGACCAGTTTTCCTGTTTACCCTGGTACACAGATCACTCCGGATCAATCACCCACATTGACAATCATTTGTGTGTTGCCCTTTCCATGTCTCACCTTGGTTCAGCTTTCTGAGGGGTTCCATGCAATTTTCATTTTGCACATTTTACTGCGGAGAGTTTTGCAGCCTCATTTCAAGACCATTGAGTTTACAAACAGAAAGAGACCATTCAGACCATCACCTCTGCTCTGCCATTCAATGAGATCCTGTCTGATCTGCACTTTGTTGCCTTTCCCCATAATCCTTGATACTTTTATTGCTTAAAGATCTGTCAATCTCAGCCTTAAATATACTTATTGGCCCAGCCACAACAAACCTCTGCTGCAAAGAATTCCACCAATTCACAACTGTCTGAGAGAAAATTTCTTCCTCATGTCTGGTTTAAATATGAAACCCCACTCTGACATGAGATATTCTGGTCCTAGACTGTCCTAGAACGGAACCAACCTTTCTGCAACCAAACCGTTAATTCTCCAAAAAACCTGCATGTTTCAATAAGGAGCAAGGTTTTTACTTTGCAGTACAGTGTTTGGGCAGATGAAGGAAATGAATTCCAGAGCTTCAGAGCGTTAGAAAAGGATTTGCAGATCAGAAACTTGCTTAGATACAGCAAGATCTAAGCGTGCCACTTGATTCTTTAATCATTCATCACTGGATAATATTGGTCTTTGAATGTCAGTATTGAGAAAAATAAAAGTAACATTAAGTTACTTCCTTTCATCTCCCAGTAACTATTGCCCAATATCTTAAATCTCTGTTTCTAATAATTTTACGATCAGTGAAGAGGAACAGCTGCTCTTTACCTACCTGATCTAAATCTATCATAAACCTAGACACCTTTGTCAAAGATCACCTCAGTCTCCTTTGCTTTATGCAGAAAAGCTTCAGTTTCTCCAACCTGACCTTACAACTAATATCCCTCAGTTCCTGAATCATTCTGATCAATCTCCTTTCAATCACTCCACAGACCCTCACATCCTTGGTGCACACCACCCGTTTGTGCAGACGCGAATGCTCTGTGTTCAAGTGGGTGATGTTATCACACACGGGCAATTGCTTAGTGACATCACCCCAATTCATGGGCATTTCATGAACTGTGGGTTTCCTCTGACCCCAATGGTTCTGATGCCTTTTGAGCTGCAGACTCCAGCATTTGGTTTTAAAGTTGAAGACAATGAATTTATTTCAGTATTTTTAACCAGTAATGTACACATTTTGTATCAGAGATAATGGGAACTGCAGATGCTAGAGAATCTGAGATAACAAAGTGTGGAGCTGGATGAACACAGCAGGGCAAGCAGCAGATTAGGAGCACAAACCCTGACGTTTCGGGCCTAGTCCCTTCATCAGAAAAGGGGAATGGGGAGAGGATTCGGAAATAAAAAGGGAGAGGCGGATCAAAGAGGGAGAGTGGAGAAGATAGGTGGAGCGGTGAAGGCAACGGAAAAACTGCTCGATGTCCAAACATGTTTGGTATTCGTTGATGTGTGTGTAGAGGGGGATAAAGGTGAGTCCCTGACTGAGGACTGACCATTTGACCTCAGTCAGTGGGAGGTCTAGGGGTGACGGTGAAAACTCGGCAGGGTTCAGCGTGGCTGTCTCCTCTGGGGCTGCTGGCTGTGGAGGCGGTGGGCTTTTTGGCCTGCTGTGTTCATCCAGCTCCATGCTTTGTTATCTCATGTACATATTTTGCTTCACGTGCTGTTCTCAGTTATCTGACTCTGGTGTTGGTGTGATGTAAATCACGTCCCACTAACTTGAGTATTTTGCAGAGGTGACTAAGAAGATTGATGAAGGCAGAGAGGGTAAACATTGTTTGGATGCACTTCAGAAAGGTGTGTGAAAAGGTTCCTCATGGTAGACTGGTTAGATCACATGGAATACAGTGGAAGCTAGTGGTTTGGTTCCAAGACTGGCTTGAAGGCAGGAGGCACAGAGTGATCGTAGAGTGTTATATATCGGACTGGAGACCTGTGACCTGTGGTTTGTCACAAGAATCAGTGCTGGGACACTGCTTATCCATAATTTTATATAAATCATTTAGATGGAAGCATAGGAGGGATGGTTAGTAAGTTTGCAGATGGCCCCAAAATTCATGTTGTTGTGGACAGTGAGGAATGTTATCGCAGAGTACAACGCGACCTTGATCAGATGGGCCAATGGGCCGAGGAGTGGCAGATAGAGTTTAGTTTAGATAAATGTGAGGTGTTGCGAATTCGTAAGGCAAACTAGGGCAGGACTTATAAGTTAATGGTAGGGCCTTGGGGAGTGTCACCAAACAGAGACATTGGGGTGCAGATGCATAGTTCCTTGAAAGCGGAGCCACAGTTAGACAGGGTGGCAAAGAAGGCATTTGGCATGCTGGCTTTTATTGATCAATGTATTGACTATCGGAGTTTGGACGTTCCAATGCAGATGTACAGATACTGCACTCAGTTATAATATCCCTGCTACAGGGAAGTTGTTGAACTGAAAGGTTTCAGAGAAAAAAAAGATTTACAAGTATGGGACATGGATTGAATGGTTCGAGCTACTGGGAGAGGAGGCTGAATAGGCCGGGACTGATTCCCTGGTACGTCATAGGCTGACGCGTGACCTTACAGAGGTTAATAAAATCATGAGGGGCTTGGATGGGGTGAATTGGCAATATCTTTTCCTTAGGGAAAGGAATCCAAACCTGAGAGCATGGGTTTAAGTTGAGAGGTGCAAGGTTTAAAAGGGACCTGAGGGACAGTTTTACATGTAGAGAATGCTGCATGTATGGAGGAGGTGGTACAATCCCAGCTCTTAAACAGCATCAGGATTGGGAAATGAATAGGAAGGGGACAGAGGGATATGAGACAAATACTGGCAAGTGGAACTAAAATTATTTTGGATATCTGGTTCGAATTGACAAGTTGCAGCATTCAGTCTGTTTCCATCCTTTATATCTCTACAGCTCTTGGATCTTAATTTGCAATTCTAAATTAGCAGATTGTAATTGGAATGTTTGGAGTCGAAGCCAAACCATTTGTGACTTATTCAATGTACTGAATTTCATATCCACCATCCATGAAGGGATGGGAGTGATGTTAGGGATGTTGGAGTGGCTTGGGAACCAGAGTTCAATATATTCCAGATAAGATGGATTAGTCTAAGAAAATCTATTTATAATTGTGACCCAGTACTTCCTGACAGTGATATTACTTGATCAGAATTAGAATTTGTTTCAAGTATTTGATTTGATTTGGGAAGAGGCAGGCATTTTTTGCATTGCTAACAGTTCAGTTTGTTTAGTGTGCAAAATAGAACAGCACAAAATCAGACCCTTTCAGCAACTGCAGGCACATTGACACTGCAGGCAGTTGCACATTCCAAAGAAACAGATGGGGTGGGATCGGTTTGGAGGGAGGGGGTGGTGATTTGCCTTTTTTGCAACAAAGCGTCATATTTAATCGAGGGAGATAGACCCAATGTCTTCAGCGAGTGGTTCCTGCCGGCTGTGCACTGCCTGAGAGGGTGCTGGAAGCAGAATCATTCGTGACACTCAGGAGAGAGTTGAATGATGAGAGATTTAATAGGGCATCGGTAAGAGCATGGTGGGTGGGATTGGTGAAGTTGCCCACACAGACAGCTGATGCAGACAGTGACAGGCTGAAGCACCTTCCTCTGTGCTGGGACATTCTCTGAGTGTGCGGTTCTGTACCGATTGTTGCTGCAATCTCACTGACCCTCTGCTAGGCAGGGAGCTGGTTGATGAGGCTTGTTAGTGACATGCCCCACCTGATCTGATTGGTACATTTCCAATGATCTACACTCATTGCGAAGAGATTTTTATCGAAAAAGGTCTTGAAAAAGTACTGGTGTAAACTGACTATCGGTTTCCCCCGCTTCGGAAACCCAGGAGTACAGGAACAACAGTAAAAACTGTCAGCAGTGATTTACAAATCTTTGCACTCACTCAGGCTGATGGAAAATATGGAAGGTAACTGGGATCTAAGATATTCCAGTATTACAATGGCATTGCTTCTTGCCTTTTTTTGGCTAAGATCAAGGGTGTGTTTTTACCTGTTCTTATAATTGTGGACTAAGATAAGGTTAGAGCGAGTGTGTTGGAGGTGGAAGGAAGTTGTCAGGTTGATTGCAAGGGTGCACAATCGGTGCATCTTAATGCTGGTTTTGGCCTAACGCTGGTTCAGGGGAGCAGCAAACCTGCAACGATGGCTGCAGCAAGTGCTCGGGCCCCAGGTCAGGGGGTCCGGAACACCATCCATGTTTCCGTGAAGAAGGTGGATGAAGGTGTGGACTGCATCTTCTGTGTGAAGCGGGTTCTTTTGGACAGTTGTGGGTTTGCTGCTGCAGACATTTACTGCCTGCAGGATTTCCCTGGAGGAGGTTTTTAACCATGTAACCTTCAGGAATGCCAAGCTCTGCGAGCGCTTCCTGGAGGTTTTCAAGGAGAAAGGAGGTGAGGGGCCCCCACTCTGCATTGACCGCTGTCCTACTGTTTGTGATGCCTGCGCCGAGGAGCCATATCGTGACTGTACACATGTACAATCCGTATGTGCCAGCAGCTGATGTCCTGGCCTTCCTTGGAAGGTACGTGAAGGTGGAAGGGGACCTAACCAACATCCTGGACCCCTTTGGGATCTGGACAAGTAAGAGGCAGGTCAGGGTGATGCTGAGGATGAGCATGGACGGGAACATCATACATCCATCAGCCAGCTTCGCGATTGGCGGGAGCAAGGACTACCTGACTTTCGCAGGGCAACCCAAAGTCTGCCATGCCTGTGGTAGGTCAGGTCACGTGGCGGCCGACTGCAAAGTCACCATCTGATGGAACTGCAAGGAGGAGGGACCCCTTGCAAAGGATTGCCCAAAGGAAAAAAAGCTGCAACCTTTGTAGGGAAGCAGGCTACATCTGCAGGCCATGACCGCGGCGGGGGACCACCTACGTCCAGGTCGCTAGCAGGGGCAATGCGGGGCAAGTCCCCGCCGCCCCCGTAGGAGAGGCATGCACCAGGCCCATGCAAGGACCTTTGTCCTACTGCGCAGGAGGGACCAGCCCCACAGGATGGAACCGAGGCAAGCAAAGCGCCCCTGCATGTTCCACTTTCTCCGCCCCACCCCTCCGACAACCCGGAGTCGATGGAGGCGGCGACAGGTGACCCAGGGGAGTGGACAACGGTCCGGAAGCCGAGGAGGAAGGCGCGCTGGAGGGCCCCAGCGGGTCCAGAGTGAGAGGTTGGCCGTCCTGCAGCAGCTTCCACCCCTGCTGGCTAAGTCTAGGCCAGTCATTCTAGGTGGAGACTTCAACTGCATCATTGATGCAGATGGAAGATCCAGCGTGGGGACAGTGGGTGGGGAGAGTAAACTAGACGCCACGTCCAGATTCCTGCTGTGAAGGACGCCAAGCTCCGACGTCTTCGGCACCCCTGCAGATGGAGCACAGCGGAGATACACCTGGTCGCGGACAGACGGGTCTATCTGCTCAAGGGTAGACTTCCTCTTTGTGTCACGAGCGTTCCTCGGTCAGGTCCACTGGCATCGAGCCGGTGTTCTTCTCTGACCACTGCCTCCTGCTAGCCGAGTGTCACATACTGGGCGACCAGCAGGCCGGCAATGGGGCGTGGAACATCAACACAACTCTGTTGACGACAGAGAACGTTGAGGAGCTTAAGAGGGAGTACGCCGGTTGGAGAACCGTGAAACCCCTCTTTGAGTGTCCGGGCAACTGGTGGGATAAGGTGGAGGAGACCATCAAGAGGTTCTTTGTGCTCAAGGGTGTTCGGAAGGTGAGAGAAAGGCGGGGAAAGCTGTCGCGACTCCAGAAAAGGACGCAGAACCCGCTCCTTCTGCAGTCGATGGGGGTCAATGTCACGGAGGACGTCTGCAAGGTGAGGGGCCAGCAAGCCTCCCCCTTTGCCACGGAGGCCTCCAGGTTAATATTCCGGTCCAGGGTCCGCTCCGTGGAGCAGGACGAGATGTGCTCACGTTTCTTCTTTCAGGGGGTGCACAAAGAGCTCTGTGCTCAGCCGGCTGAAGGAGACCGATGGCTCGGTGACGTCGTCTTGGCCTGACATTTTGAGGATCAGCAGATCCTTCTATGCCAGACTGCGTGACGCGAAGTCCACGGCCAGCACAGCCTCCGACTTGCTCCTGTAATCTATCACGGAGGTCTTAGACGGCGGCACGCGGGAGTGGCTGGACCGGCAGTTATCCCTGGACGAGCTGAGCAGAGCCCTCAAGTCCTTTGAGAGGAATAAGACTCCCGGGAGCAACGGCTTACCAGTGGAGCTGTATTCCGCTCCGTGGGACCTGGTCAGCCAGAACCTGCTGGAGCTGTACGATTGTGCGCTTCAGGCAGGGGAAACGTGCAAGTCCATGAGGAAGGGCATCATCACCCTCATTTACAAGAGGAAGGGGGAGAGGGAAGAAATTAAGAATTGGCGTCCCATTTCACTATTGAACGTGGACTACAAAATCCTGGCCAAGGTCATAGCCAACCGGGTCAGGTCTGTCCTGGAGTTGCTGATTCACCCTGACGCAACCTGTGCTGCGCCGGGCAGGAAGAGCGCTGAGAGCCTCGCGTTCATCGGAGATACAATCGCCTACGTGCAGGACAGGCGGGTGGACACCTGCCTCGTCAGCCTGGACCAGGAGAAGGCCTTCGACAGGGTCTCTCAGGCTTACATGAGGGACGCCCTCTCCAAATTGGGATTCGGGGAGGGCATCCACAATTGGATCTGGCTGCTCTACACCAACATCATTAGTGCAGTCTCGATCAACAGGTGGGAATCGGACAGTTTTCCCGTCAGATCTGGAGTCAGGCAGGGCTGTCCGCTCTCTCCTGCCTTGTTCGTGTGCTGTGTGGAGCCCTTCGCCGCATCCATCAGGAAGGACGTGAGCCTGAAGGACGTGACTATCCCAGGCTGCGGAGGCCTTCAGGTCAAGACCTCCCTGTACATGGACCATGTCACCGTCTTCTGCATCGATCGTCTGTCGGTGAGTAGGTTGTTGGAAATCTGCGGCCAAAGTCAATCGGGGTAAGAGCGAGGCCATGTTCTTCAGGAACTAGGATGACCACTCTTTCATCCCCTTAACCGTAGGGACAGACTACCTGAAGGTGCTGGGTGTTTGGTTTGGTGGAGCTGGGGCGTGCACTAAGAATTGGGAGGATTGTATCACCAAACTGAAGCAGAAACTGGGCAGGTGGACGTTCCGGTCCCTCTCCAAAAATGATAAGAACCTGGTTGTCAGGTGCGAGGGGCTTTTGGTACTGTTGTATGTGGCGCAAGCCTGGCCTATTCCCTGGACCTGTGCCGCTGTGGTCACCCGGGCCATCTTCCACTTCATTTGGGTGTCGAGGATGGACCGGGTCCGCAGGGACACCATGTACAAAGACCTGGAAAATGGGGAGAAAGGGTGTACCAAACGCGAACCCTCACCGTGATGGCTACCTTTTGTGTGCGGCTGCATCAAGCTGTGCGTAGATCCTCAGTACGCAAACGCCAAGTGTCACTCCTTACTGAGGTTCTACCTGTCCGTCCTCGGTGTGGCAAAGGATGGGCATGGCCTCATTGCCGCAGAACACTCCAAGTAGTTGGACCGTCCTCTACCACCTGTCGTTCGTAGAGAAATTTTTGAAAGGATACACCTTTTTGACTACAAGGCTGTCAGGCAGTGGTCAGCACGTAGTATCCTCGAGACCCTTCGGGAAAAGGAGAGGGTGGATCCCGTCGTGTGGGTCCCCACGCAGACTGCCAAAGTCATTTGGCAGAATGCCTCATCGCCAGAACTTTCAAACAAGCACAAGGACATTGTTTGGCTGGCGGTGAGAGGGGATCTGCCAGTGAGATCCTTAATGCATGCCCAGAATCTCTGCGCCACTGCGCGCTGCCCTCGAGGTGGCTGCGGGGGCGACAAGACTGTCTATCACCTCCTTCTGGAGTGTGCCTATGCACAGGAGGTCTGTAGGGGGATGCAGTGGTATTTGTCGAGGTTCATTCCGAGCAGCTCCGTGACGTGGGACTCCGTGCTCTAAGGGCTGTTTCCCGGGACGGACACCGAGACCGACATCAACAGCGCCTGGAGGACCATCAATGTGGTGAAAGACGCTCTTTGGTCTGCCTGCAACTTGCTGGTATGTCAGCTGAAAGAACTGACCCCGACCGAAAGTTGCAGACTGGCGCACTCCAAGGTCCAGGACTACGTGCTGAGGGACGCACTAAAGCCTGGGGCAGCCGCTGCCAAGGCACGGTGGGGAAAGACCACCGTATGAAGCCCCTCGTCCAGAATAGAAAAAAGGGCCCTATCTGGTAACTGTGACCAGCTGGCGCCTTCCACAACTGGTCAGGGGGGCAACTGGGACCATGCGGGGTGACGACTGCCGGGGTATTTTCTTTGCTTTGTTTTTTTTCTTCTTTGTTTTGTTTTTTCTTCCTTTATTTGGAGTACGTACCACCTGGGTAACCCGGTGCGGCTTGCATGACTGGGTAGGTGTATAAATATGGTGGCCATGGGCACCCGCATGGGCCACAGCTATGCCTGCCTCTTTGTAGGTTAAGTGGAACAGTCCGTCTTCTGCACCTACACAGGCCCCAAACCCCACCTCTTCGTCCGTTACATTGATGACTGTATCGGCCCGCCTCTTGCTCCCCAGAGAAGCTCGAACAGTTGATCCACTTCACCAACACCTTCGACCCCAACCTTCAGTTCACCTGGGCCATCTCCAGCACATCCCTCACCTTCCTGGATCTCTCAGTCTCCATCTCAGGCAACCAGCTTGTAACTGATATCCATTTCAAGAAAACAGCTACCTAGAATACACCTCCTCCCACCCACCCTCCTGCAAAAATTCCATCCCCTATTCCCAATTCCTCCGCCTCCGCCGCATCTGCTCCCACGATAAGGCATTCCACTCCCGCACATCCCAGATGTCCAAGTTCTTCAAGGACCGCAACTTTCCCCACAGTGATCGAGAACGCCCTTGACCGCGTCTCCCGCAACACATCCCTCACACCCCGCTCCCGCAACAACTGCCCAAAGAGGATCCCCCTCGTTCTCACACACCACCCCACCAACCTCCGGATACAACGCATCATCCTCCGGCACTTCCGCCATCTACAATCCGATCCCACCACCCAAGACATTTTTCCATCCCCACCCGTCTGCTTTCCTGAGAGACCACTCTCTCCATGACTCCCTTGTTCGTTCCACAATGCCCTCCAACCCCACCACACCCGGCACCTTCCCCTGCAACCGCAGGAAATGCTACACTTGCCCCCACACCTCCTCCTTCACCCCTATCCCAGGGCCCAAGATGACATTCCACATTAAGCAGAGGTTCACCTGCACATCTGCCAATGTGGTATACTGCATCAACTGCACCCGGTGTGGCTTCCTCTGCATTGGGGAAACCAAGCGGAGGCTTGGGGACCGCTTTGCGGAACACCTCCGCTCAGTTCGCAAAAAAACAACTGCACCTCCCAGTCGCAAACCATTTCCACTCCTCCTCCCATTCTTTATAATGACATGTCCATCATGGGCCTCCTGCAGTGCCACAATGATGCCACCCGAAGGTTGAAGGAACAGCAACTCATATTCCGCTTGGGAACCCTGCAGCCTCATGGTATCAATATGGACTTCACCAGCTTCAAAATCTCCCCTTCCCCCATCGCATCCCGAAACCAGCCCAGTTCGTCCCCTCCCCCGACTGCACCACACCTCCAGCCCAGCTCTTCCCTTCCACCCACTGCATCCCAAAACCAGTCCAACCTGTCTCTGCCTCCCTAACCTGTTCTTCCTCTCAGCCATCCCTTCCTCCCACCCCAAGCCGCACCTCCATCTCCTACCTACTAACCTCATCCCACCTCCTTGACTTGTCCGTCTTCCCTGGACTGACCTATCCCCTCCCGACCTATACTCTTTCCACCTATCTTCTTTTCTCTCCATCTCGGTCTGCCTCCCCCTCTCTCCCTATTTATTCCAGAATCCTCACCCCATCCCCCTCTCTAATGAAGGATCTAGGCCCGAAACGTCAGCTTTTGTGCTCCTGAGATGCTGCTGGGCCTGCTGTGTTCATTCAGCCTCACATTTTATTACCTAGGTGTATAAATATGTTTTTTTTGTACATCTTATGAATAAAGTACATTTTTTTCAAATAAAAAAAGCGACGAAACTTGTGAAAATGAACCTTCCAGCTCAGTGAGCAAATTTAGATCCAGTCTTGTTGTCTATTCCAAAACATAATACCATGCCACAACTACCATAAAACATGGCATTGGACAGACCGAAAGGAAATTAGCCATCAGAATATGTGAACATCAGCTAGCAGCAAAATGGCACAATGAATTCTCCTCAATATCTGTGCATTGAGACAATGAAGGCCGTCAATTTAACTGAGGCTAAGTGGCCACAGTAGCCCACGCCAAACACAGACATGCATGGGAATTCCTGGAGGCATGATTCTCCATCCATACTTCAATCAACAAATATATAGAATTGGACCCTATTTACAAACCCACACAGATCACAACTGAAAATGACAGTACTCACCATAATGGACCGGACAGCATAAATTCCCAGCGGAGTAGAATAACATCGCTTCAAAGGCTGTCTCCAGGCACGCTGACAGAACGCCTGAACAAATACAAGCCAGCTCGGTGAGCAAGTCAACAGTCTTATCCACAACCCGAGCTATTGATCTTTGCCAAAATTTTAGACTACATTTTTCATTCTGTCCCATTGGAGAACAATTCTTTGTAGCTCACAAAACTGCTACTTCAAAGTAACATCAAAAAAAAAGTCCAAATGAATGCGTTGATGAGGGGAGTTCTGGCCAGTCCTGTCGATGTGGGGATCACCTGACGCATGCAGAGTGCTTTCTGACTAGAGCTGTACCAGATGAGTGTCAGATACACAGACAGACTGGGCAAATAGATTTACATCACAGCTCACATCTCCCAGCCTGGGAATCTGAGGCGGTGCTCAGACATTTAAGTAATCAGCCTCAATATCAGCTCAGCAAGATCTCACAATTGCATTTGCAGATACAAACCATTTTGTTTTACAATTTCATGATGCAATCAGGAAAATCCATGATACAAAAAGTAACCTCCTTCTCACTCCACACCCTTTCTACCTTGGTACCATCCTACAGGTAATAAACATCCCCCAATCTCTAACATTCTGCAGGATCCCACCTTTTCCTACATTTGCACTATTCTCCCATGTCTGCAAATGTCCCTTTCTCTGGAACATGTCCAGGTTCTATAACATTCCTATCTCTGAAACATCCCGAGAACAGCATCGGAGGTAAATGGAGGTGACTGAGATCAGGATGATTTTGTGCACGTGAGAATTTTACATAAATACGGAGGGTTGCAATCACAAGAAGGGGTTTCAGGGAGCTAAAAAGCATATGATCTGAATGTGGTAATACAAATAGGAAGGGTTGTCAGGAGTAGAGGAGATTACACAGACGTCAATAGATGTCAAGATTGGGAGGGCTGTGCTCAGTGGATGAGATTTCATACGTAGACAGGACCTTAGAACTAAGAGGAGTTCACATCAAGACAGAGATGTAGGAGCTGCATGAGTTCATTGTTGGAGGTTAGGAGGGCTGGAGCAGTTTGCAGGGGTAAGGATGCTTATAGGATGGGGGTGCTTTACAAAAAACAGGGAATGTTTTATGGAATGGTGCATTGTACACAGAAAATAGGATCCAAAACAGAAATGGACGCCATTAGCGACTGAAGAAATGTGATGAAACTCGGACAATTCATGTCCCTTCAACATCTTTGTATTCTCTATGCAACTCACAATCCCATCTATGTTTATGCCATTAACAAACATGGAAAAATTTTATTTGATCTGTGCGTCGAACTGATTGATAGATACTGTGAATAGCTGGAGCCCAAACATGAATCCTTCCTCTAACTCAAAAGGTACAGCCTGCAAACACACAAATCAACAAAATTATAAGCACATGCTTTCCCATCTGTTAAACAATTTTCAACACATGCCAGCACATCACCTCCAAGTCCACGTGGTCCAAATTTATTAATTTGCTTTTCCAGTGGGAACCTTTAATATACATCTGAAAAAGCAAATAAAGTTTCCTCCTACCATCATTTTTTAGGAGATAGATATAATAATTCTACGTTTGGATGTCATAATGGAAAATGACAATTTAGTACTGAAGTTAAGTGTCTAAATTTGAGGAATGCAGCTTATTATTAGATTACCTCTACCATTAGGCATTATCACTTTCATTAGACAGGACCTGGCACATATAGATGTGGGGAGGAACTACTTGCATTTGAGTCTATATTCGGAAAGTGGAACTGTTATAAAGTGATACAATGAGAATGCTTGATAAAATAACAAGGTGTAGGGCTCGATGAACACAGCAGGCCAGGGAGCATCATAGGAACAGGAAAGCTGGCGTTTCGAGTCTGGAACCTTCTTCAGAAAAAGGGGGGGGGGGGGAGAGGAATGGGATTCTGAAATAAATTGGGGGGAGGTGGTGGTGGTGGATGGCTAAAAAAGCAGATTAGTGGAGAGGAGATGGACAGGCCATGGAGGCAGATCTGGAGCCAGTCAAGGTGAGTGTCGGCAGGGAGTTGGGATGGGGACGGTCAGTTGTGGGAAGATCGACAGGTCACAGAGGCGTGGATGTGGCTGGTAGGTAGGAGGTGGGAGTGGGGAGTGGTCAGTGAGGTTGGAGGAGCAGGAAGTTGGGAGAAGGGACGGAGAGGTCAAGGAAGAGGGGACAAGCTTCGCTGGTTTTGGGATGAGGTCAGAGGTGGGGAGATTTTTAAGCTTGCAAAGTCCACACTGAGACCATTGGGCTGCGGGGCTCCCAAGCAAAATATGAGGTACTGTCCCTGCCGCCTTCAGGTGGCATTGTTGTGGCTCAGGATGGTGAGGATCTCCAACATGTTCCAATTAATAAGGAGCAAGAATTAAATGCTTTTCAAGCATACTGGTGGATAAATTACCAGCGCCCATTAAAATTTATCCCAGGCTACTATAAGAGGCAAGAAAGGAGATTGCAGAGGCCTTGCAGATATATTTAATCGCTTAGTGGCCACCAGTGTCGTGCTGAATGACTGGAGGATAGTTAATGTGTTTAATTTGTTCAAGAAGGGGAGCAAAGATTGGCCAAGTAATTGCAGAAAAGATAGCCTGACATCGGTCGCAACAAAATTACTGGAAGAAATTCTGAGGGAAAGGACAAATCAACACTTGCAAAGGAAGGAATCATTGGGCTCATCAGCAGAGATTTCTTCAAGAGAGATCCTGTCTGATGAATTCAGTTGAGTTCTTTCAAATTTTGCCGAAAAATATTGATGAGGTCAGTGCAAATGGAATGGTTTGAATGAAAATCAGTGAAGCCTTTGACAATGTTTCACATGGAAGGCTGATTCAAAAGGTAGGAACCCATGAGATTGAGACAAGTCGGCAAAAATAGATCCTACACTGGTGGAGAGTATTTTTTTGTGATTGACAGCCTTTGACCATCAGCAGACTGCAGGGATCGCTGCAAGGCCCACTACTGTTTATTCTGTACATTAATGTCTTTGTTGTGAAAGTAGATGGTATCATCAGTAGGGCTGTAGATGACAAAAGTTGGACGCGCTGTCCATCGTGAGGTGGATGGTCTCAGACAAACGTCTGATATTGATCAGCTGATAAACTGAGCAGCGCAATGGCAGATGGAACTTATTTCTAATAAGTTTGAAATAATACACTGTGCGAGGTATGGCAAGTGAAGGACATACATAATGAACAGTAGGTACAGGCAGAGTACTGAGAAACAAAAAGGACCTTGGTACACAGCGTGACAGGGTGGTGAAGACACATGAACTGGGGCCACGTCCTCACAAGGTGAATTAGTCGAGGTACCCGAAAGGATCTATCCAGCCTAGGAGGGGTGTTGGACCCGAAACAGCAGAGACGGGCAAAGACGTTGAAGACAGCAATTTAAATAGACAAGACAGGCAAAAGCATGGCAAGAAATGAAGTAAAAGTGATTAATTGAACTGTACTTATTTCCATGCAATGGACTTGACAGGAAAGGCAGATAAACTCAGAGAATGGATGAGGACATGGGATTGGGACAGCTAACGTATTACAGAAAAATAACAGCTGAGGGAAAGAAAAGGCGAGCAGCTCAATGTACCAGGGTACAGACACCACAGGAAGGTTCGAAGGGGAGGCAAGTTAGGAGGGGAAGAGGTATTTTTGAATTGGAGAAACATGACGGCAGCGTTTAGAGAGAATATTCCAGGGGTTTGCCCAGCAAAACTATTTTTGTGGAACTGAGAAATAAGAGTGGGCAATTGCTTTGGTATAATTGGACAACCCAACAATTGGTGTGAAATTGAAGAGCAAATATGTTCAGAGGTCTGAGCTATCTATCAGAACAATGGGGGTGTAATGGTAGGGGATTATAATTTTCCAAATTGAGACTGATACCACACAGTGTTATGTGCTTTCAGTGGGTGGAATTTGTTAAGTGTGTTTAAAAATAACTCCCTCAAACAATACTTAGATAGCCCGACTGAAGAAGGGGCAAAATCAGACCTCCGCATGAGAAACAAGGTTGGGCAAGGGACTGATGTGGTATTGTGGCAGCACTTTGGCAAAGAGATCACAATTTTATTAGTTTGAAAACAGCAATGGAAAAAGATTGGCCTGGTGCACAAAATAAAGTTATAAAGTAGGTCAAGAGCAATTATGATGGTATTTGACGGGAATTTTCAAAAGACGGTTGGGGAGGCTTTTTGCAGGGGCATCTGGCAAGTTGGAAGCTTTCAAAAATGAGAGGTCAGAGCCGGCATATTCCTGTTAGTGTGATGGACGATGCTGACAGAAGTAGGAAACTCTGAATGACTTGTGATATAGAGGCTCTGATCAAGAAAAATGGGACACTGCTGGATCAAATGAATCCCTTGAGGACTATGGGAGTGTAGGGATAAACTTTATGAAGGAAATCGGGAGAGCAAAGATGGGGTATGAGATAACTTTGGCCGATAAGGTTAAGGAGAATCCGAAGAAATTCAATAAGGATATTAAGGGCAAAAGAGCGACTGGGCAGAAAATGGGGATTTGTACAGATCAAAGAGGCCACCAACATGGGCAACCACAGGAGATGGGTGAGACGCTAAACAGTATTTCATATCAGTACTCACTGTGGGGACAAACTAGTAAATTCAGGTAAATAAAGAGTAATATCCTGAAAAGAGTCTACACGACAGAACAGTGATGTTAATGTCTTAAAAAGCTTGATCAAGTGTACCTGATGTCTTTTGGGGAACCAGGGACGAATCTGTTGGACCCCGAGCACAGATATTTCACTCAAGCACAGGAGGTTGTGGGGTGACCATTTACAAGTTAATTAATGCCTGAGGAGCATCAATAAGATGAATAGCCAACATCTCTCCCCCAGGGTAAGGGCGCCCAAAACTAGAGGCCATAGGTTTGAGTTGAGAGGGGAAAGGTTTAAGGAGACATGAGGGGTAACATTTGCCACACAGTGAATGGTGCATATATGGAACGAGCTGCCAGAGAAAGCTACAACATTGAAAAGATAATGGGGCAGGTACATAGACAGCAAAGTTTTGAAAGGATATGGGCCAAACTCAGGCAAATGTGACTTATTCCATTCAGGAAACCTGGCACTTATGGATGAATTGGGTCACATAGTCTGTTTCTGTGCTGCAAAATTCTATGACTCCAATTACTGGAGAAAGAGACGACTAAGACGAGACAAGTTGCAGACATTGAAGCAAGTTATAGAGATAGGGATAGTAGTCAGGATTGGAGTATATTTCAAATGTATGGAGGGACTGTCGAGCGGGGAGGTGGTCACAGAAATAGGAGCAGTTAGTGGAGTTGGTACAGTTGAAGACTCTGGTCCACAAGAGTCTACATTTGACCACATAGACACAGTCATAGAGGAGGAACACAGAGCAGAAAGATCAGAGGCAGCATTACCGCCCTCTTGTTGGAAATTTGCTTTCACTTTTATGTTGATCCTCACAAAGACAGCACAGGCCTGCAATGATAACTGAACTTCCTATGCTATCTTTGGAAGGCATACTACAAAAATGCTTAAAGTAGGCCTCCCATGACAGTAGTGAACGAGTTTGGCTCAGTAATTAGGGAAAGAAGTCTGCCATTCTCACTTGGTCAGGTCAGACCCACAGGGATGTGGCAGATTCTCAACTACCTTCTGGCTTGCTGTGCCATTTCATTCAGTTCAAAGCAGTTTAGGCTGTGTAATAAGTGCTCTCCAGGCAGAGACACGCACATCTCATGAGTGAATAAATAATAACTGGAACCACTGTCCTGGTCAATCAAGTCGGCAGATTTATGGACAGGCCTGTAAACTGACAGAGAGGATGCTGAGACTGGGGTCAGGTGAAAGGAGATTCCCAGACCAAAGCAAAAGCTGAAGAATTACAGCAGCACGGTGATGTTGGTGAAGACAAGCAGATCGGGATAGGAAGCAACAAAACTGTACATTTGTGAATTGGTATGTGTTGGGGAATGTTGGTAAAATGTACCTCACAATGTTCCTTTTGGGAAGGGCAAGTATATGCAGTAAGATAGTGTCATTCGAAGGGGAGCTCGGAGATTGTTTGTGTCAGCGTTCCTTTGAATAACACGTTGTGCAACAGGCTAGGGACGTAGCTGTCCCAGATCGTCCGCTGTATCATGAAGTTGAGCAAATGAGTAATGTCACACCGAGAGATCCTCAGGGAAATAGTGAAAAAGTGGAATTCAAAGGAAGTATGAAGTTTTGAAGTGATCATACAAATTACAAACAAAAAGAAACAAGGCCAATTACATGAGTTTTGTGGCGGGTGGGGGGGGGGGGGGGGGGGGGAGAGAACCGGCCAAGTTAAACAGTGTAAAGAGACTGTAATGTATGGCCGCAAATGAACACAGAAACACATTTGAAGGAACAGTGTAAAATATTAAAAAGATATTCCACTGAAACAGGCAAAATCTCAGCAAGAAATTCCTATGTGCATGTCACTCGGAGTAAATGATCAGATGCAATTAATACAGGCTGAGAAGACAACCAAAAAATACCCTAAAATTCTGAAGAGGAACAATGTGGTTCAAAAAATGACAGCAGACTACCAAAGTATAGAAGTCGGTGTTAAACAGATTGTAAGGGGTCTCTTCGCAGGAGGAACATGGTAGGAAGTGGAATCATTGTTGGGGTTCCATGAGATGACAGGATCAAGGAGTGTTGAAGGTAGTGAGAGCGTTGCAGAGTGTGGCATTGGCCTGAACAATGTCACAAACCTAGTACGAATTGCTGCACTGTTTGCAAAGGTTGTGGAGGGAAATACACCCTTTTATTTCTTCATTCCTGGGACTCGGCTATCACTGGATGGGCCAGTATTCAGTGCCTATTGCACTTTTGAGTTAAGAGTCAGCCATTTTGTTATGGATCTGCAGTCACATGTCGGCCAGGCCTGTTCAGATGCTGTTCCCCAAAGGGCATTCGTCATTGAGTTGAGATTACTTTTTCTTTTACAAAAAGATGATCAACAACGGACATACCATTCATGATTATTTTTATTGAATTCTAATTCCACAATCTGCCCAGGTCCCCAGAACATTATCTATGTCTCTGGATGAACAGCCCAGTGGTATTATCACTAGACTGTGGCCGACCCCATAATGGAGTTGGTTGAGGTGATATGGAGTGTTACAGAACATGGAGACCATTACAACTGCAAAGCACGTTGTGTAATCCATAACAGGCTTCAAAAATGGAAACTGTCAAAGCGGTATGAGATATACCAGAGGCCAACAGGGCAGGTGGCGATGAAACAGGTTCGATATTGTGAGGAGATGTCACAACAGGATGATGTTAGGGCTTCTGTCATTTACAGACATAAGGAATGCTGTGGGGACTGGATGAAGTCACAGTAATGAGGGTGTGTTTGTTATTTGAGGAGGAGGTGCCAACATATATGCAAAAATGGAACATTCACCGAGCACACAAAGACACACGTATGAATAATCACAATAAAGATCAGCTCCACATTCATGACAGTTGTGTGTGATCTTACTACTCCAAACTCCACAGCATAAAACCTGCTCTCCACACAACACTGACTATTTACAATTCATTTGATGAAAATTAGATCATAAAAATCGGCCATTTGAAGTCCACAGGATAAATAAAAGCTCCCCACAGATCATGCACAATTTGTAATTCACAACATATGAACCAGCAGTCCACACAGAATTACCGAGACGCAGGCGTGAAAGGATGGGGAGGATTTAAAGAGGAGGGAAGAAGAGCTGAACGAGATGTTAAATGGGTGAGAGTGTATGAGCGGAAAGAACAGGGTGGATAGACTTGGATTGTTTCTGCTTGAGGGTCAGTGGCTGAGCGGGCAACTTGTCGAAATATATAAAACTGAGAAGCAAGGATAGTGAATAATCGGAGTCTTTTCCCTCAGGTGAAAAATATCAAATACAACGGTCATAAGTTTAGGCTGAGAGGGGAAAGTTTAAAGCAGACATGAGAGTTTTTATAGAGGTGAGTAAGTGCCTGGAACAGATTGCCAGGGTATTTGGTCAAAGCAGAGATGAGAGTAATGTTTAAGAGACATTTGGACAGATACATCAATGGGCAGGGAAGAGCGGAATATGGATTATGTGCAGCCAGATAGCATTATTTTCAAATAGTATCATGGTCATCGCAGAAATGATAGGCTGAAGGACCTGTTCTGGTTCATGACTGTTGTATGCCCTATACCCTAACAGGTGAAATTAAAGCTTTAAAATTAAACAAAGAACTGTGAAATCTGAAGATCTGAAACAGAACAGAAGTTGGTGCACAAAGTACGTAGGTTGGCAGCATCTGTGTAGAGAATTGAGCTCTTCAGAAATGAGAGACATACAGATGCACACACACAGAGACATGTCTAGCCATTAAAAAAAACAAAGAATAAACTCAGTTCCCCGCAGAGAAATTAAAACCAGCTCTGCACACACAACTGACCAGAGTCCACAAGGTCAATTGCAGCCTTCAAACAGAAATGACCACAGTCCACAGAATAAAATCAAGCTCTACAGGCAGAACTGACCATTTACAATGTGTAGGATTAACCAATGCCATACACAAAACTACCTGCTTACAGTCCGCAAGATAAATAAAAGCTTCCCAGACAGTATTGACCATTCTCAGGTCACCGGTTGAGAACCAGCTCAATTGATCCACCTAACCATTCAAAATCCAGGGATTAAACCCAAACCCTAGACACAATTAGTGAAACACAATTTGTTGGTGTGAATCCACTCCACACTTCTGCAGTGTTGGGGAAAACAAACAAAGAAGGAAAAAAGAAATTAAAAAAAAGAAAAAAGATAGCAAAAAGAAACCAGCACTTTTATAATCTCCTGAGTGCTGGAGAATGACTGAGAGCTGGCTGGGCACAGGCAAAGTTCTGTGCAGGAGTGAATAAAGGGTGACTTAGTAATGGCATACCGGCCTCGGTGCAGTTGTATAGAACATAACAGCACAGTACAGGCCCTTCGGACCTCGATGTTGTGCCGACCTGTCATACCGATCTCAAGCCCATCTAACTTACACTATTCCATGTACGTCCATATGCTTATCCAATGACGACTTAAATGTACCGAAAGTTGGCGAATGTACTACCATTGTAGGCAAAGCGTTCCATTCCCTTACTACTCTGAGATAAGAAACTACCTCTGGCATCTGTCCGATATCTTTTACCCCTCAATTTAAAGCTATGCCTCCTCGTGCTCGCCATCACCATCCTAGGAAAAATGCTCTCCCTATTCACGCTATCTAACCCTCCGATTATTTTATGTTTCAATTAGGTCACCTCTCAACCTTCTTCTCTATAATGAAAACAGCCTCAAGTCCCTCAGCCTTTCCCCGTAAGACCTTCCCTCCAGACCAGGCAACATCCTAGGAAATCTCCTCTGCACCCTTTCCAAAGCTTTCACATCCTTCTTATAATGCGATGACCAGAACTGTACACAATACTCCAAGTGCGGCCGCACCAAAGTTTTGTACAGCTTCACCATAACCTCTTGGTTCCGGAACTCGATCCCCCTATTAATAAAAGCTAAAACACTGTATGCCTTCTTAACAGCCCTGTCAACCTGGGTGGCAACTTTCAAGGATCTGTGCACATGGACACCGAGATCTCTCTGCTCATCTACACTACTCTGAATCTTACCATTAGCCCTGTACTTTGCCTTCCGGTTACTCCTACCAAAGTACATCACCTCACATTTGTCTGCATTAAAGTCCATTTGCCACCTCTCAGCCAAGCTCTGCCACTTATCTATGTCTCTCTGCAACCTGCAGCATCCTTCGTCACTATCCACAACTCCACCGACCTTAGTGTTGTCTGCAAATTTACGAACCCATCCTTCTACGCCCTAATCCAGGTCATTTATAAAAATGACAAACAGCAGTGGACCCAACACCGACCCTTGAGGTACACCACTAGTAACTGGTCTCCAGGATGAACATTTCCCATCAACTACCACCCTCTGGCTTCTTTCAGCAAGCCAATTTCTGATCCAAACTGCGATATCTCCCACAATTCCATTCCTCCGCATTTTGTACAATAGCCTATTGTGGGGAACCTTATCGAACGCCTTGCTGAAAGCCATTTACACCACATCAACCGGTTTACTCTCATCTAGCTGTTGGGTCACCTTCTCAAAAGAACTCAATAAGGTTTGTGAGGCACGACCTTCCCTTCACAAAACCGTGCTGACTATCCCTAATCAATTTATTCTTTTCTAGATGATTATAAATCATATCCCTTATAACCTTTTCCAACACTTTACCAACAACTGAGGTGAGGCTCACTGGTCTATAATTACCAGGGTTGTCTCGACTCCCCTTCTTGAACTGGGGAACCACATTTGCTATCCTCCAGTCATCTGGCACTATTCCTGTAGACAATGACGAGTTAAGTATCAATGCCAAAGGCTCGGATACACACAATAGCAGTTTACAACACAGGACTGACCAATGGCAGCCCACAGGTTGGAAACAAGTCCTCTCGCAGGACTGACCATATGCAGTCTGCAGACACACAAGAGCGAAAAATCAGTGTACAGCACTAAAAAAAACTTGTTCTGCTAGGAAATGAACTGTTTGCTCTCCAAATACTTCTATCAAAAAAAAGTAACACTTCACACTTGAACAACCGCTGGCAGTCCACAGAATGAAAACAATCACAACCGAACAAGCAGAGACCTGGGCACTCACAATCAACAAGAAAATAACAGACTGCTCCGTGTACAGAACTGGCCATTCATCATTCACAGGATAAAATAAATCTTCCCAAACACAGGACTGATATTTTGCAACGAAAAGGAATTTTAGAAACAACAACATTTCATAGAATGTATGCTGCCCATCTACATTGCACAGGTCATCAATGTCAAAGAATATTCTCCTCCTGCCTGGGTGAATGCAGCTCCAACAATACTCACTGAGCTTGACACTAACCAGCACAAAGCAGCCTCATGTTTGGAATGATATTTACTCACTTCACGCGTAACACACTGTGACAGCAGTGGCTACAAGCTACAAGGTTCAGCAGCTGCAGCTTTTCACAAGACCACAAACAGCCTGGAAGAAAAACAACAGGTGTACGACATGAGCAGTATTTCCAAGTGCTCCTCCAAGCCATGCTCCTTCCTCCCAGCGCCTGTGGCTGTCTGCACTGCCAACGGATTGCAGTGGGTCAATCAAGGCAGCTCACAAATAAAAACAGAAGTTGCTGGAAAAGCTCAACATGTGAAAAGAAATCAAAGTTAACATTGCTCAGAAGCACCACCACCTTCTCCAGGCAATTAGAGATGGGAAGTAAATGTTGGCCAAGCCACGTATGTCCACATCACATGCATGAATGTGTGCCAAAACTCAGACAATTCATGTCTCCCTTCATCCCCTTTGCATTCTCTGCACAGCTCACAATCCCATCTATGGTTTGGCCATCAATAAACACAGAAACATTAGTTTTGATCTGTACATCTCATTGATCGAGCGATTACGAATAGCTGGAACCGAAACATGAATCCTTCCTCAAATTCACAAAGTACAACCTGCAAATTCACAAATCAACAATTCATTAGCATGTGCTTTTCTGTCTGGTAAACAATTCTCAACGCATGCCAGCACATCACTTCCAAGTCCATGTGGTCAAATATGCTGATTTGGTTCTTCAGTGGGACTCTGTTAAAATGGATCTGAAAAGTCAAACAAAGTTTCCTCCTACCTCCAATTTTTTGGGGATAGAGATAATAACTCCAAGTTTGAATGTCATTATGGAAAGCGAAAAGGATAGTGCAGAAGTGTCTAAATTTGAGGAAAACAACCTATCATTACACCACTTCTATCACTCGACATTATCACACACGAGGCAGGAGCTGGCACGTATAGACTGGGGGAGGAACTGCTTGCAGTGATTCTATTTTGGAAAGTGAGACTATTTTCAAGAGATACAATGAGAATCCAGGATCACTGTGTTCCATGAATGAATGACTTGAGGATGAATGAGCATGAACGACAAAGGCAGCAATATCATGAGTTTCATAAAGAAAATATAGCACAACGAAAAAGGGTAAAGCCCTTCAAAATTATAGTTTACAAAAGGAGGTCCTTAAAATTGGAGAGCAAACTATGGCCATGAAATGTCTTTGGCAGGTACTGTTCAGGAGAAAAGCCACAAGGTGTTTTATATGTATACTTAGAGTAAGAGAATTACCAAGGAGAGTGGAGCCTGTTAGAAACCAAAGGGGCAAATTGCCATAGAGTCAGAAGTAAGTGAGGTCTTGAATGAACACTTCTCATCTGTGCTCACAAAGGAGAAACATGTTGTAGCTGTGGATTTCAGTTAGGATGCTGAGGATCTAGAACGTGTTCAGACAAAAGTTGGGGGTGTTGTCCATAGTGAGGTGAATGGTCTCTCACTACAGTCTGATATTGATCAACTGATAAACTGAGCACAGTAATGGTGGATGGACATTACTTCTAAGAAGCATGAGGTAATACACTGTGGGAGGTATGCTCAGTGAAGGACATACATAATGGGCAGTAGGTACACACAGAATACTGAAAAAACAAAAAAAGGACCTTGGCACAAAAGTCCAGAGATCACTGAAGGTGTCAGCACAGAGACGGTGTCGGGGCAGGGGGTGAAAGCACCTGTACGGGGTGCGGGGATCACATGTTCTGGCAAGGTGAATAGTTTGAGGCATTGAAAGTATTTAAACCAGCCTGTCAGGGGTGTGGGAGCCTAAAGAGCAGTGAGGCAAAAGAGAGGCTGGCACAGAAGTTCAGCAAAACAATTTAAATAGACAAGGTAGGGAAGAGCAGGGCAGGATATGAGGGAAAATTGATGAATTAAACTGCATTTAGATCAACACAATGGACCTGACAGGCAAGGCAGATCAACTAAGGGCATGGATGGGGGCATATGACTGGGATATCAAACATCTTACAGAAACACAGCTGAGGGAAAGAAAGGACAAGCAGCTCAATGCTGCAGGGGGCAGGCGCTACAGGAAGGATAGAAGAGGAGACAAGATAGGAGGAATCAGGAAAACATGATGGCTGTGCTTAGAGAATATTTCTAGGGTTTGCCCAGTGCAGTTATACTAGCAAAACAGAAAAATTAGAACGGGTGATCACTTTGGTGCAATTGTCCTACAGGCCCCCAACAGTCGGTGAGAAATTGAGGAGCAAATATATTGAGAGATCTTAGATAATTCTGAGAATAATAAGGGTGAAATGGTCAGGGATTCTGAATTTTCCAGACCTAGACTGGTACTGCCAAAGTGTGAAGCGCTTCGATGGGAGGAATTTGTTAAGTGTGTTCAAGAAAACTCTCTCAAACAATATGGAGATGGCCCGATTGGAGAAGGGACCAAACCTGACCTGCACGTGTGAAACACGGTCGGGCAAGGACTGTGGTGTTATTAGGGAAACACTTTGGAAACTGACCACAATTTTATCAATTTGAAAATAGCTATGGAAAACGATTGGTCTGGTTCACAAGTTAAAGTTATAAGCTGGGGTTAGACCAATCTTAATGGTATTTGATAGGAATTTTCAAAAGATGATTGGGGAGGCTGTTGACAGATAAAAAGGACATCTGGCAAGTTGGAAGCGTTTAAAAAGTGAGATAAAACGAGAGATCAGGGCCAGCATGTTCTTGTTCGTGTGATGGGCAATGCTGACAGTAATAGGAAACACTGGATGACTGGTGATAGAGAGGCTCTGGTCAAGAAAGAGGGGACACAACTGGATCAACGCATCCCTTGAGGAGTATGTAAGTTTAGAAATACACTTTATGAAGGAAATCCGGAGGGCAAAAACAGGACACGAGATAACAATGTTGTGCCAACCTGTTATCCAACTAAGATCAATCTACCCTGCATACGTTTCATTTTACAATCCTCCATGTGTCTATCCAAGAGTTGCCGAACAGTCTCTAAATTATCTGACTCCACGACCATTGCCAACAGCGCATTGTACACGCCCACCACACTCTGTGTGAAGAATCTACCTCTGACATCACCCCCTGTACCTTCCTCCAATCACGTTAAAATCATGCCCCCTCATAATAGTCATTTCTGCCTTGGGAAAATGTCTCTGACTATCCATTCTCTCTCTTGCCTTTCATCATCTTGCACACTTCTTTCAAGTCAACTCTCATCCTTCTTCACGCCAATGAAAAAAGCCCTAGCTCCATCAATCCTTCCTCAGGAGACCTGGCCCCCAGTCCAGGCAGAATGCCGAATTCTCTTCTGCACCCTCTCTGAAGCTTCTACACCTTTCAACTGATGAGGTGACCGGAACTGAACACCACATTCCAAGTGTGATCTAACCAGAGTTTTATCGACCTGCAGCATAACGTCACGGCTCTTAAGCTCAATTAAAGCCAACACTCTATATGCCACCTTTACAACCTTATCAACTTGGGTAGCCACTTTGGGGGAATCTATGGACGTGGACCCCAAGATCCCTCTATGCCCCCACACTGCCAGGAATCCTGCCATTTGGCCTGCATTCTGCACTCTGCATTCAAATTCGACCTTAAAAATGAATCAGTTTGTACTTTTCTGGATTGAAGCCCATCTGCTACTTCTTTCTCCAGCTCTGAATCCTGTCAATGTCCTGTTACAACCTCCAACAGCCCTCGATGCTGTCCACAACTCCACCAACCTTCGTATCATCGAGAGACTGACTGACCCACACTTCCACTTACTCACTCAAATCATTCATAAAGTGCACAGGTCCCAGAAAAGATATGGAGAAGCAAGGTGTTTGAGATTCTAAACAGTTTCTCATCAGTACTTACTGTGCAGAAACAAACAAACAAACAAAGAAACCTACAGCACAGGAACAGGCCCTTCGGCCCTCCAAGCCTGCATCCTCTGTCTAACCTGTCATCTATTTTCTAACGGTCTGTGTCCATTTGCTTCCTGCCCATCCATGTACCTGTCCAAATATATCTTAAAAGGTGCTAACGTGTCTGCGTCCACCACCTCCGCTGGCAACACGTTCCAGGCGCCCACCACCCTCTGCCTTATCTAGACAGAAGGACTAGTAAATTCAGGGAAATAAAGAGCGATGCATTGAAAAGAGTCCAAACGACAGAAGAGTGCTGTTGGAGGTCAAGAAAAGCTTGAAGAAGTGTATCGGAGGACATTGAGGAAACCAGGGCTGAAATTGTGGGAACCCGAGCACAGATATGACCCTCAAGCAGAGAGGCTGTGGAGTGACATTTTAGAGGTTCATGAATGCCTGAACTGCATATAAATGGTGAATAGACAAGGTCTTTGCTCCCAGGGTAGGGGAGTCCAAAAGTACAGAGTATCGGCTTGAAGTGAGAGTGGAAAGTTTTAAAACAGACCCGAGGGGTAACGTTTCCCACACAGAGTCGTGCAAATATGGAACGAGGTGCCAGAGGAGGTGTTGGAGGTAAGTACAATCACAACAGTGAAGAGACATTGGGGCAGGTACACAGACAGGAAAGGTTTGTAAGGATGCAGGCTCAACGCAGACAAATGTGACTTGTTCAGTTTGGGAAACCCGGTCAGCATGGACGAGTTGGGCCAAAGGGTCTCTTTCCATGCTTCACAACTCGATGACTCCAGTTACTGGAGGAGGAGATTCCCGAGATAAGGCATATTGCACAGACTGAAGCAATTTACAGAGATCAGGATGGTGGTCAGGATTGGAATATGTTTCAAATTTATGGAGGCATTGCAGAGAGGAGAGGTGGTGACAGAAATAGGAGTTAGAATGATTGAAGACACTGGTCCACAAGACATGACACAGACACAGTCATGGAGGGAAAGCACAGAACAGGAAAATCAGAGACAGCATTACCGTCCTATCGTGGGAGATTTGCTTTCACTTCTGTTGGGCTGATCCTCACAAAGACAGCACAGGCCTGGATTGATAACTGTGAACTTCCTCTGTCGTCTTCGGAAGGTACAGTATCTCAAAGCTGAAAGTAGGCCTCCCATGATGACGTGTGATTGAGTCTGACTGTAATTAGGGGAGAAAATCTGCCACCCTCACTTGGTCAGGCCTACATGTGACTTCAGACCCACAGGAACATGGTTGACTCACAACTACCCACTGAAATGGCACAGCAAGCCATTCAGTTCAAGGGTAGCTCGGGGTGGGTAATAAACGTTGGCCAGCCAGAGACACCCACATTTCGTGAGTGAATAAATAATAACTGGAACCGTGCTGGGACCAGTGTCCTGGCCAATCATGTTATAATGTTTGTGGAGAGAGCTTTAAACTGACAGAGAGGATGCAGGGACAGGGTTCAGGGGAAAGGAGATGTCCAAATCCAAACAGAAAATGTGATTGGAACAGCATGGTGATGTGGCTGAAGACAAGCAGAAAGGGACAGGAAGCACGGAGCTTCACAGAAACCATACATCAGTTTGTGACAGGAACTTGTAGTATAAAGTACATGATAATGTTACTTTTTGGAATGTTCAAAGTATGTGCAATAAAATGGTGGCATTCGAAAAGGAGCTTGGAGAATATTTTTGTCAGTGTTTCTTTGAATAACATGTTGTGCAATTGGCTAGGGACGGAACTATCCCAGGTCGACTCTTGTGTGATGAAGCTGAATAAATGAGTCATGTCACACAGAGATCCAAAGGGAAATTATGAAAAAAGTGGAATTCAAAGGTATAATGAAGTTTTAATGTGACCAGACAAAGAACAAGCAACAATTAAACAGAAACAAAGCCAACTGTATGACATTGAGAGGGGAAGTGACCAGTGTAGACAGAGTAAACTAACTGAAATGCAAATGAACAGTGGAAACATTTGAAAGAACATTGTAAAATATCCAACAAAAAGGGCATTCCATTGACAAAAGCTCAGCAAGAAATTCCTAGCTGTGTCTCACTCAGGGTGTAAAGGAATATATTCAATTGAAAGAGCCCCAGAAGACGACAAAAAAAAAAGAACAAAATCAGAAGAAAGAGACTGTTCAGCAAAAGACAGCTACCAAAGTATGGAGATAATGGGAACTGCAGATGCTGGAGAATTCCAAGATAATAAAATGTGAGGCTGGATGAACACAGCAGGCCAAGCAGCATCTCAGGAGCACAAAAGCTGACATTTCGGGCCTAGCCCGAAACGTCAGCTTTTGTGCTCCTGAGATGCTGCTTGGCCTGCTGTGTTCATCCAGCCTCACATTTTATTACCAAAGTATGGACGCAGGTATTAAAGGGATTTACTAGCAGAGGAATGTATTAGGAACATGAAACATTGTCGGGATTTATTGAGATGATAGGAACAGGGAAAGTTGAAGGTGCTGGAGGTGATGAGTGTGTTACGGAAAGTGGCAAGGGCCTGAACAATGTTACAAATCCAGGAGGAATTGCAGATCTGGAGGTGTCTGTAGAGGTAGGGAGGGAAATATGTACTTTTATTTAAATCATTCATGGCATGAGGATGTCACCAGCTGGTCGAGCAATCATAGCCCAACACTAACTGCCACAGCACAGCTCAGAGTCAGCCATGTTGCTGTGGGTCTGAAATCACATGTCAGCTGGAGCAGCTAAGAATGTCAGATGACCTTCACTAAAGGACACAAGTGAACCAGTTAAGTGTTTCCTGATAATTAAGAATGCTTTTATGGTGACCTCATGGATATCCTGTACAGCCACAGCACGACATCCCAATCTCCTATTCCCAATGCTCTGGCCAATGAAAGCAAGCATGCCAAATGTCACCTTCATCACCCCATCTATCTGTGACACCGCTTTCAGGGAACTATGTATCCGTGCCCCTAAGTCTCCCTGCTTGACAACACCGTCTAGGGCCTGAACATTAGCTGTTTGTGTTCTGCACTGGTTTGTTTTTGCAAGATTCAACACTTCACATTTATCCACCTCAATCTCCATCTGCTATTCCTCATCCAATCAACGTGATAGATCATGATCTCACTGAATTCTTAGATAACCTCCTTCGCTGTCCATGATACCACCAATTTTACTGTCACCCACAAACTTACTAAACATGACTCCTATATTCTCATTCAAATCATCAATATAAATGACACATAACATAACCGAACCTGGTGGCACACGCATAGGCCTCCAGGAAGAACAAATCTCTGCCAGCACCCACTGTCAAGCCAATCTTGTACACAACTGGCAAGCTTTCATAGGACGCCATGTGATCTAAACTTGCTGAGAACCAAGTACCACTCTGCCTTCATCTATCTCCTGGCTACCTCCTCAAAGCAAAATCAATCAACTTTCTGAGCCATGATTTTCCACACACAAAGCCGTGCTGACGAGCCCTAATCAATCCTTGCCTTTCCAAATGCACGAAGAGCCAGTCTCTCAGGATCTCCCCCAACAAACTACCCACCACTGACGTCAGTGTCACTGGTTTGTAGTTTCCAGGCTTTGCCTTGCAGCCCCTTGAGTGATGCAACAACATTACCCACCGTCCAGTCTTCTGACATCTCACCATGGCTGTTGATGATATAAATATCTTGCTGGAGCAGCTCACAATTTCTTACCTAGCCTTCCACAATGTCCTGGGATAAACCTGATCAAGGCCTGAGGATTTATCTGCCTTTGTGCATTTTAAGACTCCTAACACCTCATGCTCTCAATTGTGGACTCTTTTCTTGTGATCACAATTTATTTCACCAAGTTCCTGAGGTGCTATATTTTTCTACACAGTAAATACTGAAGTGGAATACTTGTTTAGGATTGTATCCATCTCTAGTTATCCCACATATAATGGCTTTGTTGATCGTCAAGAGGCCCTATTCAGTCCCTACATGCTCTCCAGCCCCTGTTCAAACTCGTCAAAATGATTTTGAAAATTCAAGTTAACCATATCTCCCTAATGCCAATCCCCTCCCTCCCCTTACTTATTCTGCAATTGATAGCCACACCTAAAAAAATGCAATCGAACAGGATCATCAAAAAATTCCCTTTCATAAACTCATGTATCTTCTGTTGTTTCAAAGGGTGCAATTATTGTTTATTGTCATATTCTTTACAAATACAGTCCAGTACATTTCTAACTTACTGTCAGGCTCAGTGTTGGCTTCAGACTGACTGCACAAAGCTTTTCGGGAATTTATAAGTATCAATCTGAAAAAGGGCGCTTACAGGTTCAGCAGGTCATAGAGAAGGCAAATCAAATTCTGACAATTATTAAAAAGGGAATGAAGTTTAAAAATAGGGAGTCCTTGCTAAAATAAATAAGTTGTGTCAAACTATACCAAGAATATTATGAACAGTATGACAGCCCTTTGGAAAGATATCCTTGAATTAGCGACAGGCCAGATAAGGTTCACTGGGCTTATCTTGGGAATGGAGGGATTTTCTAACGAAGACAGGTTAAGTCGTCTGAGCTTGTCGCATTGTCATTTAGAAGAAGGAGGGAGAAATATAATGAAATATTTGAGATTCTTAGTGTTTCTTTTCCCCAACGGCATTAAAAATAAAACGGTATAGCTCAGCACCAGGCCCTTCAGGCTACCACGGCTGTGCCTACCACAATGTTATTCTAAACTAATGCCATCTGCCTGCACATTGTCCATATCCCTCGATCCTCTGCCTGTTTATTGCATTTGTCTCAATCCCACACAACTTCATTCATGCGCCCCACAGATCTCATTTGAAATTTCCTCCATGCCGGGCACCCAAGTATTTGACATTTTTTTCACTGGAGAAAGAGATTTTGACTATCCACATTATCTGCTAGGGTGATTCTTTTCTTTCCTCCTTCCTCTGCTTTTAACCAGAATCCAGGCTGTTTGAGTTCCTTTTCCTGTCCAAGCTGCTTCATCTGCAACTGAATCCTAGCCATTTCCAAAGAGTGTTGTCAGTCCCTTCCCTTTCCTCACAGACGAGGGTAACCCCAACTCCAGCCTGTCTGCCAATTCCAACAGCTTTGCCGTGGTCACTTTTTGCAAAGACCCCAAAGTCACTGCTTCCACCCCCAGAAATCTGAGTGATGACTGAAAGAGCCATTCCTACACAAGGCACCCCCTGTTTAAACCAAGGGAATGCAACACCCGAACCAAAAGACACTGACAACAACCACTCACCACCCTGGAGTCAATTAACCCGAAACCCAAAGTGGAATTGTAGAATTATTGTGGCAAGAGCGCCCAATCTGTTATGGGCCAGGCGGGAATTTCCTCACAAGATTTTAACAAAGGAGCCGAAACCCTAATTTTGAGATAGTCAGAAGGATAACCAAGTGTGGGGCTGGATGAACATAGCAGGCCAAGCAGCATCTTAGGAGCACAAAAGCTGACGTTTCAGGCCGAGAAACTTCATCAGAAAAGGGGCCATTTCTGATGAAGGGTCGAGGCCCAAAACGTCAGCTTTTGTGCTCCTAAGATGCTGCTTGGCCTGCTATGTTCATCCAGCCCCACACTTGGTTATCTTGGATTCTCCAGCATTTGCAGTTCCCATTATTCCAACCTGAAATGCCAACTTTTCTGCTCCTCTGATGTTGCCTGGCCTGCTGTGTTCTTCCAACTCCACACTTACCTTTCGACCCTAACTTTCTTATTTTAAGAGGCAGATGTCATGTGGGTGTTCCAGGTATGATGCACTTGGTTTGAAGCAAAACAAATTTATTTAAACACGACAATTAAAACATGAACAGAAGAAAGTGGAATTTAGAATAACAAAATATCGGAAAGCCTAACACACCCAATACAGTAACTATTACAAATTAACTGCTCCAATCTTGTCACATCCCATAAACACACCCGTTGGCTAAAAGGTAATTTCAAACACAGATTCTTAAAGGCAGAAGGGAACAACATCCAGAGAGAGATTTCCGAGAAAGCCAGTTAGGAATTATTTACTGAAGCTTGCAAACCTTCTGGACGCACAAACCTCATGGCTGCTCCAGCTGAAATATAACTAGAGAGCCTGAACTGGCCACTCCTCTTTCATTGTTAAGTTTCTTTTAAAACAAAAAACCTAAAGGCCTCCTAAAACCCCTGAAACACTTCCCACTTCTGCCTTTACAAGCAATCTTCAAAAAATAAATGACAAAATAACCTTTTTAAAGTCACACACTACACCCGCCTACCACGAGCTGAGACCCTTGTAAAAGTGGAAGCAGCTTCAGTTCATCCAGTATGGTGCTACACTCTGTACATACCCATGAAAGACCGATGCATCCCCTGGGACCCGCCATAAATACTGATGCAATCCCCAGGACCCCTGGAACCCACTGGAAACACCAACACACTCGCTGAGACCCACAGTAAAAACTGATGCAATCCCCAGGACACCATGGGACCCCACCGTAAATACTAACACATTCCCCATGGTCCCTTTAACATCCTGGCCTGCTCACTGGGGCCCCTTAACATACGTAAGAACATAAATATGAATAAGGAGTAAAAGTAGAAGATATCTGCCCACTCAAACTTGTGCTACCAATAACTATGACCATGGCTGGTTCTCGAACTCGGGCCTCTGATCCAGCTGACTCCCTAATATCATGTGCTCTCTTTATTCCCGTAATTCGATTAAACTTCTTCTTGGAAACATTGAATGGTTTGGCCTCAACCACTTTCTGTGGCAGTGAATTCCACAGACACAGAGGCAATGGCCCAGTGGCATTATTACTGAACTATTAAACAACAGAGCCAGATAATATTCTGGTGAATATAGGTTCTGGGGACCTGGATTCAAATCCCACCATGGCACAGGGTGGAATTTGAATTCAACAAATACCTGGAATTTGGGGTTTAATGATGACCATGAATCCAGTGTTGATTATTGACAAAACCCATCAGGTTCATTAATGTCCTTCAGGGAAGGACACTGCCATCCTTACTTGTGCTGGCCTACATGTGATTCCAAGCCACAACAAAGTGGTTGACTCTTAACTGCCCTCTGGGCAATTAGGGACGAGCAATAAATGCTGCCTAGCCAGAGACGTCTTCATCCCATGAATGAGTGAAAAATAAATCTCTGGCAAAGACATTTTTCCTCATTTCAGTTCTAAGTGGCCTATCCTGTGTCCTCAGACTGTAAGCCCTGCTTCCAGATTCTTTAGTCATCGGGAATATTGCTCTTACTGTTATTATGTCTAGACCTGTCAGAATTTTGTACATTTTCATGAGATCCACCCTCATTTTCATAAACATTGAATACTCTACTAATCAATCCAACGTCTCTTCATGTGTCAGTCCAACCTGGTATCAGTCTGGTAAGCATTGCCTCTATGGTCAGGACATCCTTCTTCAGATAACAGAAGCCAAAACTGTACATCGTACTCCAGATACAGTCTCACAACGGCCCTGCACAAATACAGCAAGATCTCCCCGAATCCTCTCCCTATTAAGGCCAACATACCATTTGCCTTCTTCAACCCCTGCTGCACCTGCACCCACTGTGTAAATACGAACACGCTCACTGGGGAATCTCTATACACACTGACTCATTACCCCACAAATCCTTTATAATTATGAACACACTCCCAAAGGCACAAATTCCTGAAACTGTCCTTGGACACACCTGAAAATTACCGTCAGTCACTGGAGACTCACTGTGGTCTCTCTGTGGAAGCCTATTACGCAGACACACCACCACCGGACCCATGTAAACATGGACACCATCTTATGTAAACGATGACACACTGTCAACAACATTCTGTGAAATACACCCTGTGAGAATCCTGGCAAATACTAACAATTTCCTTATGAGAAGCCTCTACAAACTGACACCCTTCTTGGTGATTCCTTGTGAACTCTACCTCATTACATTGGAACACTTTTTAAAATACTGACACGCACACAAAGATCGCCTGTAAATACTGACAGTCCCACTGAACTCAAGTAAACAACATCAGAAGAAGGGTCCCAACCTGAAATGTCAAGCTTTCCTGCTCCTCGGATGCAGCTGGGCCTGCTGTGTTCATCCAGCCTCACACCACGTTATCACCAGAGTCACCCTAGACCGGCTGTAAATGCTGACAGACTTCCCTGGAGACGCACTGTACAGACTGTTGTATTCCATCTGGAACACCCAGTAATTATTGACACGTTCCCTTTGGATTCGCTGCAGATACTGATATACTGCCCAGAGACCCCTCAACATACTAACACATCGTGCACAAATTCCCTGTCAACATTACTCACTCCCCAGTCCCTCCTGTAGATACTGAAACACTCCCAGTCAGGTTCCCAGAAATTGTTAACACACTCCCAATGGATTTGTTGTAAATATTGATGCACTCTCCTGGGATTTCCTGTAAAAGTCCGTCACACTTCTCAGGAATGCCCTTTAAATATTAAGGCCCTCCCCAGAAACACCCAGGAAATGCTGAAAATCCTCCCAGGACATGCTGTAAATACTGATGCATCCCCTCTGGAACCCCTGTAAATATTAACACACTCATCCTGACTTCCCTGAGGATACTGCTTTTAGAGATACAGAACCATATTGCCTAGAATCAGATCCTTCAGTCCAACCAGTCCATGCCAACCATAAACCCAAACTGAACTGTGACCAAGCACAGGAATGTGGGACGTGCCCCTCTGAATATTTCTTATTCATGTACTTACCCAACTGCCTTTTAAATGCTGTAACTGTACCCGCACCCAGTACTTCCTCCGGAAGGCCATCCCGTACATGAACCCTGTGTAAACAAAAATAAAATTCCATGCATTTATTAAAATCTTTCTCCTCTCCCCTGGTAAGTATGACCCAGCCTTGAAATCCCCACCCTCTTGAATTGCAATCTGCCATTCACTTTATCAATACCGCTCAGGACTTTTAAACCTGTCGGGTTACCCCTCAATCTCCTCTGCATGGGATCCATCAAAATGCTGTCACGATTCCCTGTAAATACTGACGCACTCCCCAGGGATACTGTATTAACATCAGAATCTCCCCGAACACCCCCGCTGTAAATAGTGATACACTACCAGGGACCCCCAAGTAAATAATGACAAAGTCCCTCTGGACCCACTGTATATATTGAATGAATACCCCAGACACACTGCCAATACTGTCACACTCCCCAAGGATACCTTAAATACCTTTCACTCACTGCAGTGAGGACAAACTCCCCAGCAACTCCCTGGGGTACTGAGATAGTTCCAAGTGATCATTCTGTAAATAGCACCCCACACAATCACTGGAAAAATTCTATAGATATTGACTCATTAACCACAGGCTCACTGTGAATATTGACACACTCACTGGGAAACCTGCACAAGTGCTGATTCAAGCAGGACCCAGTTTAAAAATCGACAACAGTAAAACATTTCGACCAATCCTGCGTTTCTGGGCAGAATCCTAGACTTCCAAACTTTTCAAAGAGACAGTTGGACTGAATCTGCGAGAAAGACACAACACAATAATCATGCCTGGGAACGGAGATTGCTGTGTGGGTTTATTGAGATAACAGGGTGTGGAGCTGGATGAACACAGCAGGCCAAGCAGCATTAAAGGAGCAGGAAAACTGACATTTCGGGCCTAGACCCTTCTTCAGAAAATTATTGTTCGGCCTGGAATCCCATGTTGCACCTCCTCACTTAAAGGACAATTAACCGAAACCAACAGACCCTGATCCAAAAGGAACTGATCCAAGACAGCTTTTACACCTCGGGCTATGCAGCACAGATAGTACGGAGCCTACAGAGATACTTGACATTCCAATCCATTCACACACGCTCTAACCATCGGAAAGCTAATTAACCTCAGAAAAGAACATCAAGAGCAGAGTGAAAACTACAAATCTGGTGTGAAGTTAATGGGACTCTCAGTCAGTATAACTGCCAGCCCCGATCTTATGGGAGGAGGAAACTGAACAAAGAGCTTCCGAACACGGGATCCAAACTTTCTGAACTGAGAACACCATCAGCAAAAACCTGACCCAGGCCATCCAAACCAGACACTGACCAGCACAAGCAATCATTGACTTCACCGAAGCCACGAGTCCTCAGTCACAACCTGAGGTGAGAACCCAAAAGGTGAACAGAAATGGCTACTCACCAAAACACACCTTTGCGCATCAGCCGACTCAACCCAAACGTACAAACCCACACAGTCCCAAGTCTTCATCCAGGCTCTAGGTGTGGTAATCCAGAGGGACCACTGGGACTTGAAAAATCACATTCTGGGATGGGAGCAGAAACCCTGAGATCCCAAATTCCAACATCGGTGGCAGAGCATTGGGACCCTATTGGGAGCAATTCAGGCAGACAGTGTAAATGCTTGTTTTCTGTGTGTCAGTAAATAATGTCTAATAGTGGTGGTCTCTTTCCATAGTGTATTGTATTAACTTCATAGAATTTACTGAGATACCCATTTCTTAAATTCTAATTACCTTTATGCTACTAAATAAAGAGAGATTCCTTTGCCCTTAAATACTTGTCTAAAGTCTCCTCATTCACATCCCCATAAATAAATCTAGTGTTCAGAATCACAGGTTTGGGAGCCGCTTAGACATCAGGAAAGTTCTGCAAACCAGAATCCGATACTCATTCCCCACAGACACTCTGTAAATAATCATACACTCACCGGAGGTTCTCAATAAACACTGACACCTTTCCACAGGCACATTTTGATCGTCCCCATAAACACTGACATTCTCCCCCCCGCACCGCCCCCCCACCCCGAGAAAACACTGATACATTTCCCAAGGAGCTCCCTGAAAACAGTGACATGTTTCCTCAGAAACACCTCTAAGGACTGATACATTCTAGATCCCACTTGAAATGAAAACTACAGGCACATCCATAAATGATTAAAATGAACTATCGAGACAACACAGTTCAATTACTTCTGTGAGAACAGTGACGACACTTCAAGCAGTCTAACCTTCACTATAACTAAATATTTTGTCAGGAATGTGTTCTGAGGGAAAATGTGGATAGTGGATCTATGCCGGTTTGTCCCATATATAGGGAATGTGTCTACATTGAGATCCTCTTACTCAGAATCATGAAGCTGGGGCGTGGGGAAAGACAGGACTGTTTGAGTACGGTCGAGCACATCTGACTGTGTTAATCACAAAAAATAGCCTCTAGGTTTGAGTCCTGTCATGGTCAGCGAAGATCAGTGATCGTGGGCTGATTCCCTGCGTAGGAGAAAGCCTTCCTGATCTTCAACAAAAAAAAAACAGAATTTTCAATTGAAGATTCCAGTGTATCAGAACTCCCGTCCAGTCTCAGCGATGAACAACAGACACTAATTTATACCCAGACATCACTGAGACACAGAAAGCATCTTTTCTGTTTCAGTAGTGCACTCTCAGTGCCACAATCAAACAAACGGGAAGATTGCTTCTCTGAAAAAGAACTTCAGGAGATAGAGATAACAAGGTGTAGACCTGGATGAACACAGCAGGCCAAGCAGCATCAGATGAGCAGGAAGGCTGACGGTTCGGACCTCGACCCTTCTTCAGAGACTGAGTCAGATTTACATTATTTCACACCTGGAGCCTGACTTGCAGTTTAACATTGATAATGGGAACTGCAGATTTGGAGAATCCAAGATAATAAAATGTGAGGCTGGATGAACACAGCAGGCCCAGCAGCATCTCAGGAGCACAAAAGCTGACGTTTTGGGCCTAGACCCTCTCTGATGAAGGGTCTAGGCCCAAAACGTCAGCTTTTGTGCTCCTGAGATGCTGCTGGGCCTGCTGTGTTCATCCAGCCTCACATTTTATTATCCTGCAGTTTAACATTGTTTGTTCCAAAGGAGAATCACATCAGACCTGAAACCTGAACTCTGTTTCTCTCTCCACATGTGCTGCCAGATTGGCGAGGTTTCTGCAGCATTTTCTGTTTTGTTTCAATTTGCCAGCATCCACACTTCATGTGAGTCACATCACTGTTGACTTCTCAGCACTCATCCAGTTTTTGCAACGTGTTTTGATCCCCTTAGCATCACAAACATTGCAAACCATTTTTTGGAATGTGGTCAGATTCACTTCGAGGTGGACATGATCACAGATTCACAGGTATTTGAGTGAAGATATTTCTGCTTATCTCAGGCACTCAGGCTGTTCTACCACTTTCAGACTGATCCATAACGTTACATTCCTATCAGCAAAGATAGCTGCCAACATGTATCCTGTCACTGTCTTTGGTAATAACATACAGTGCAAACAGAACACCTCTTTATTCACATGCAATACAGGATATCCAGATTTAGCCTACTCAGTCGCACCTCATTATAATCTCCAGTTGCAAGAATGAGTCTGGTGCCCCTGTGTTACAATCACTCAAATGCTAATGATTGCTTCCTTAAGTGTGGAAAACAAATCTACACACATTTGTGTATCTCTGGCTTCAGAAGGTTCTACAAAGTACATTGATGGAATTCACACTGCAATGAACACATCCTTTTTCCAGGTGCTCCAGTAACATCATGTGTAATTTGGAGACAAAAGAACACTGTGTTCTAGGGAACGTAATCCCATAAATGACAGGCTGTTGCACACAGCAATATCACCCCCTCACAAATACAAACCATTGTCTTATGTTTTAAATCAAAATGCTAAACAGAAAAAAAAAGTCACGTAAAAAAAAAATCACTCCTCGTCACTTTAATGAAAGAATTTGCTGATAAGATAATGCTAAAAAAAGTACAATACAGACAGACGGGGTAAGTTAGTGTGGCGAACTGGTGAAACCGGCTCATAACGACTTCAGACTCCACAGTGAAGCAATAGATTTACCGAATCATTTACAAAAATAGCTCAGCAACAAAGGGTTGAATTCTCATAAAACTGACAAGTACCATCAGATCGACAGGTAGAGATTGGAATTGTTCAGAAAAAAAACTTTCCAGATACACTGGTGGATGGTGTGTGCTAGAAACCATTCTGAGTGAAATAACTTTATGATCGAACACTTATTCACTGAGAAATGAATCTCTGCTGCGCCAAAGAAAAGCCGGTGCATAGTTTACTGGCCGCCTGATTTGCAGGCAAAGGAAACCTGATCCCAGGACTCTCGGGTAAATTACACTGTTAGTGACAGCCCATCATGCACAAGAAGAGCCTCTTACACTGAGAACAGAACAGATTATAGTTAAACAGACAAGAATCCCAACATGAAAATCTGCCACTTATTCTGATGTCATCTGCAAACCTACCTCCGACATTCACAGTCAAACCATTGATGTAAATGACAAAAAGCAGCATCCTTTTGTCCCCGACTGTCCATCCAGGTTTAACTTTGATCCACATGTTGCCTCTATGAACAACATGAACATGTAGCCAAAATACTTGGACTTTTAAACTGTCAGTTATAACTATGTAATCTTTTTCAATTCAATGATCATTTGGCTTCTATATATTTTTCAAGCTACTTTGAGCTGTGTATTTACAATTAGTTCCTGGGGAAAACTCTCTCTTGTGTATTCTGTTGAATAAACACATTTTCAACCTGTATGCTCCTTGGTCCGATTATCTTAGCAAAATGTAAATATTTTTAGCCAATTACAGTAATGATCTTTTAAATGGCTAATTCATAATCACAATTAATTTCTAATTATTCCGAGTACAGAACACCTTGTAAACCAAATTATTTTTCTCAGAGCCGATATTATATATCTTTACAGTTTACAGTGCAGTCATCCAATTATTGCATTGGTCCATTATCACAGTGAAGCTAAAATTAAAGTCTTCTTTTTAATTGACATCATTGTTACTGTATTCTTGAATTACAATGACTAGCGTAGTATTTTAGAAACATTAAACAAGGCTGGATTTTCAATACAAGAATTAGTGCAAATAATCATATTGCTTATTTTGTTAATTATTGTTAGCTCCTAATGATTTTTTTTGCTGTGATCACATTAATATCACTTTAATAATCAGTCTACTTTCAGCTCTGTAGATATATAAAATGAATGTCAAGTTATTATTAAGTGAAGTTTAAAATGTCACACTTTGTTCTTCTGTATTCTAATAATCACAGAATATGTTTCATTATTATCAAATCCATGAATCAAAGTAAATATATTTCACTGTACAGTTTAACAGGCACCATGAATATCGACTAATTGTCTCTCGGCCCCTCTTTTATATTTCTCCTCCAACATTCTGCTCTGTGAGCAGAATATTAAACCAGTCAGTGATCAGCTGTGGATCCTAATCACGTAAGTATCTTCAATATTTACCACACTTTAGGCAGACAGTAAACCCCAGAATCGCTCTTGGCAATATAATAAGAACAATGAGGGAGAAGGGAGCTGTGCTGAATTCAGTGGACAATTGACAGACCTCATCCACACCTGGGAGGGGTTGAACCGCACAGCAGGACATCGTGGTGGAAAAGTGGGGCACGAGGGGAAGCATAAGCCCAAGGTGGCCAAAACGGATTCTGAATGGGCCCTATCTAAGGACAACAACAAAAAAAAAAGGCCTCGAGGGGTGGTTGTTACAAATTGTATTGGATTGCAAAAAGAAACTGATCATGAAGATGATCAGGAAGGGTTAAGACCTGGGCGCCCTAAAACCAGAGCAGAGACCCTGGTGGAATAGACAAGAAAAATATGTCAATATGAGAAGGCAGCTGTAACTCTGACAGCCTCCATCAGAAATATGACCAATGAGAAATGGGAACAAGCAAAGGTGGCAGCTCTTACACGAGGGCTTAAAGCAAAAGGTCAAGATGGTTGTTATAGGAAGGGAAGGACGATAACACTGACTCAAATGGGTTGGATGACAAAACACCCATTTATGGGCAGAGGGACAACAATGTGTGGGATGACCTGGAAGTGTGAGAAGGCAGTGCCTATGGCACCGTTGTGGATCAAAGTTAAACCTTGGACAGACAGTGACGGACAAAAGGACGTTGTTTATTGTCATTTACGCAAATGATTTGCATGTGAATATAGGAGGTAAAGTTTGCAGATAACATCAAAAGCAGTGGTGTAGTGAATAGTGAAGGAGGTGATCTCCAGAGTACAATCACATCCTTACCACATGGGCCAATAAGCTGAGGAGTGGCAGATGGAGGTTAATTTAGATTAATGTGAGGTGTTGCATTTTAGGAAGGCAAATCAGTGCAGAAGTTATGGATTTAATGGGAAGTCCCTGGGAGTGTTGCTGCACAAAGAGATCTTGGAGTGCAAGTTCATAGTTTCTTGAAAGTGGAGTTGCAGGTCGACAAGGGAGGGAGGAAGGCATTTGGTACGTGTGCCTTCATAGGTCAGAGTCTTGAATCTAGGAGTTAGTGTGTCACGGTGCAGACATATTGGGCATTGCTTAGGCCACTTTTAGAATAGTGCATTGAATTCTGATCTCATTGTTACAGGAAGGATGTTGTGAAACTTGAAAGGTTCAGAAAATATTTACAAGGACGTTGCCATGATTGGTGGGTTTGATCAGAAGGGAGAAGCTGAATAGGTTGGGGCTATTTTCCCTGCAATGTTGTCGGCTGGGGCTGGGGGGCACGAGGAGGGGGGGGAGAAAAGAGGTGGGGAGTCAGTGCTTACAGAGGCTTCTATGTCATGATGGGCATGGATTGGGGTGAATGGTCAAGATCTTTTTCCCAGGGTTGGGAGTCCAAAACCGGAGGGTATCGGTTTAAGATGAGAGGAAAAGAGTTAAAAGGGATTTAAAGGAGCAATGTTTTCACACAGAGGGTGGTGTATGTATGTAATGAGCTGCCAGAGGAAGCAGTCGATGAAAGTAGAATTACAACATTTAAAAGTCATCTGGATGGGTATATGAACAAGAACGGTTTAAAGTGATGTGGGCCAAATGCTGGCACATGGGACTGAATGAATTTAGGATGTTTGCTCGGCATAGAAGACTTGGACTGAAGGGTCCATTTCCATGCGGCACATCTCGATGACTCAGTGATAGATGAAGTGAACCTTTTCAGATGCAGATTGGGAACGTGACATTCTGGGGGTTGATTTCTGAAAACAATGAGGAGCATCTCACGTTGTAGATTCCCGAACTACGACGGGGGACCCTCCAAGCAGGACATGGGAAGGAGGAAAAAGAAGGCTGCATCTCCAGAGTAGCGACACTGTAGGGAGACTGGGACAGTCAGGCAATCTGGGAAGTTACACTTGGGACCCAATCACAAGCAGGAACATGGGTTATTATCTGTAAACCCTGGAAAAGATCAAGGGCCCTCTCATTCCACCACAAAAACAATACCCCATCAAAGCTGGGGCTGAGGAGGCAGCAATTGTGATCATGAACAATTGGCCGAAGCAGGTAATTGTCAGACCGACAGCATCCCAAACTAAGATAATAAAATGTCAGGCTGGATGAACACAGCAGGCCAAGCAGCATCTCAGGAGCACAAAAGCTGACGTTTCGGGCCTTACCCTTCATCAGAGAGGGGCATGGGGTGAGGGTTCTGGAATAAATAGGGAGAGATGGGGAGGCGGACCGAAGGTGGAGAGAAAAGAAGATAGGTGGAGAGAGTATAGGTGGGGAGCTAGGGAGGTGATAGGTCAGTCCAGGGAAGACGGACAGGTCAAGGAGGTGGGATGAGGTTTGTAGTTAGATGGGGGTGCGGCTTGGGGTGGGAGGAAGGGATGGCTGAGAGGAAGAACAGGTTGGGGAGGCAGAGACAGGTTGGACTGGTTTTGGGATGCAGTGGGTGGAGGGGAAGAGCTGGGCTGGTTGTGTGGTGCAGTGGGGGGAGGGGACGAATTGGGCTGGTTTTGGGATGCGTTGGGGGAAGGGGAGATTTTGAAGCTGGTGAAGTCCACATTGATACCATTAGGCTGCAGGGTTCCCAAGCGGAATATGAGTTGCTGTTCCTGCAACCTTCGGGTGGCATCATTGTGGCACTGCAGGAGGCCCATGATGGACATGTCATCTAAAGAGTGGGAGGGGGAGTGGAAAAGGTTGGCGACTGGGAGGTGCAGTTGTTTGTTGCGAACAGAGCGGAGGTGTTCTGCAAAGCGGTCCCCAAGCCTCCGCTTGGTTTCTCCAATGTAGAGAAAGCCACACCGGGTACAGTGGATGCAGTATACCACATTGGCAGATGTGCAGGTGAACCTCTGCTTAATGTGGAATGTCATCTTGGGGCCTGGGATAGGGGTGAGGGAGGAGGTGTCGGGGCAAGTGTAGCATTTCCTGCGGTTGCAGGGGAAGGTGCCGGGTGTGGTGGGGTTGGAGGGCAGTGTGGAGCGAACAAAGGAGTCACGGAGAGAGTGGTCTCTCCGGAAAGCAGATGGGGTGGGGATGGAAAAATGTCTTGGGTGGTGGGGTCGGATTGTAGATGGCGGAAGTGTCGGAGGATGATGCGTTGTATCCGGAGGTTGGTGGGGTGGTGTGAGAGAACGAGGGGGATCCTCTTTGGGCGGTTGTGGCGGGGGCGGGGTGTGAGGGATGTGTTGCAGGAAATACGGGAGACGCGGTCAAGGGCGTTCTCGATTACTGTGGGGATAAGTTGCGGTCCTTGAAGAACTTGGACATCTGGGATGTGCGGGAGTGGAATGTCTTATCGTGGGAGCAGATGCGGTGGAGGCGGAGGAATTGAGAACAGGGGATCATCTGCCAATGTGGTATACTGCATCCACTGTACCCGGTGTGGCTTCCTCTACATTGGGGAAACCAAGCGCAGGCTTGGGGACCGCTTTGCAGAACACCTCCGCTCAGTTCGCAACAAACAACTGCACCTTCCAGTCACCAAACATTTCCACTCCCCCTCCCATTCTTTAGATGACATGTCCATCATGGGCCTCCTGCAGTGCCACAATGATGCCACCCGAAGGTTGCAGGAACAGCAACTCATATTCCGCTTGGGAACCCTGCAGCCCAATGGTATCAACATGGACTCCACCAGCTTCAAAATCTCCCCTTCCCCCACCGCATCCCTAAACCAGCCGAGTTCGTCCCCTCCCGCAACTGCACCGCACAACCAGCCCAGCTCTTCCCCTCCACCCACTGCATTCCAAAACCAGTCCAACCTGTCTCTGCCTCCCTAACATGTTCTTCCTCTCACCCATCTCTTCCTCCCACCCCAAGCCGCACCCCCATCTACCTACTAACCTCATCCCACCTCCTTGACCTGTCCGTCTTCCCTGGACTGACCTATCCCCTCCCTACCTAAACTCTGTCGACCTATCTTCTTTTCTCTCCATCTTCGGTCCGCCTCCCCATCTCTCCCTATTTATTCCAGAACCCTCACCCCATCCCCCTCTCTGATGAAGGGTCTAGGCCCAAAACGTCAGCTTTTGTGCTCCTGAGATGCTGCTTGGCCTGCTGTGTTCATCCAGCCTCACATTTTATGACCTTGGATTCTCCAGCATCTGCAGTTCCCATTATCACTGATACTATAGCATCCCAAACTAATTCACTGAAGCCTGATGACTCAGATTGCCTCCCTATTGATTATACCTCCCTGAACACATCTGTCTCTGAACAGTATCCTACAGTAGCAAAAGCACACTGTACTTAACAGGCTGAAATCGCAACAGGATACTATCTCAGTCCAGATCTGTACCTGTGGACCTGGAATCCCAGAATAAGAATACTCTGAGGAAAACAGCACACATGTTCCCAGTTGTTCTGGCAATTCCACAATATTCCAGCCATATTCCACTGACGTATGGTTCACGGAATTAGCCAAACTGATCTTACCAAGACCTCATCACCTCAGTCAGTCAGAAAGAGCATATCTGGATCTTCAATAGAGTATTGAGTCACATGTGCCAGGCAGGGCTTAAAATTAAACCACAGAAAGCAAATTGGAATGACAGGGAGTGATTTGTCTGGGATATCAGTCAGGTAGGGACACAGGATAGTCCCGCAAAAACAAAAGAATGCGATTTTCAACTACCCAGTCACACACCGTGAAAGGAAAAAGGCAAACTTGAGGGTTGTTTAATTATTGTAGGAATTATGCGGAAAATGTTCAGAACTGGCACAACGACTAAAAGCCCTGACATCAGCCAGGAGCCAGAGAGTCAACATATACACAGACAGTCCTGATGACTTTGGTATAGTTCACGACCATATATTGGCCTGGCCTCAGCGCGGGTACGTCACCTTGTCTGGAGGCCACATACAGCACGAAGACCAGATTAAAGAGTTGATGGAAGCAGCTAATTTTGTGACTGAAGCAGCAGTAATGAAGATTAGAGCTCACAGGAAAGTAGAAACCCCACAACAACAGGGCAATGAGTATGCGGGTCAGGCAGCTAAAATACTTACTGAAACAGTACAGATATTTGAGGAAGTGGCAGTGGCAGCAGTTACTGGAGGAAGAAAAGTAAGTTTGAAGACATTTCAAGAAACAGCCCCACAACACGAGAAATGTGAATGGGAAAAGGGTGGGGCAATGAGAGGACAAGATGGAATCAGGAAGACATAGGATCAGACAGTGCCACCACATACCATCGGCTGGCCCATGCTGGGTGGTATAAAATGCAATATCAGATGCCTCATTGCTGGTGGTGGCCTGGAGTAGGGGATGATATAATAAAGTGTTATCGAAGACTCTGCACACAGTGTCAGGGAAAAGATTAAATGCAGACAGTAGCCATAACCCAGGGGGCTAATGGGAACAATTGCAGATGGATTCAACGGGTTCCCGACCCCAGAAAAATAAATGCTGAATGTCTAAACATATAGAAACAGAAAAGTAGATGCAGGAGTTGGCTATTTGACCCTTTGAGCCTGCACAACCATTCAGTATGATCATGACTGATTGTGTAATCTCAGCATAACATTCCTACCCTCTCTCCATACTCCTTCCTTCCTTAAGCCATAAGGGGAAACAACCAGCTCCCTCTCGAATATATCTAATTCATTTGCCCCAATAGCTTTCTGTGGGAGAGAATTCCACAGGTTCACATTCTTGGTGAAGGGATTGCTCTGCATCTCAGTCCCAAAGGCTTTATTCTTAGACTGTGACCCCCAGTTTGAGATTTCCACATCATCCGGAATACTCTTCCTACGCCTAGCCCATCCAGGCTCATTAGAATTTTATGTTTCTATGCCATACCCTCCTCATTCTACTAAATTCCAATGAGTACACACCCAGTCGATCCGGTCTCTAACCCAGCTGATCCAGTCTTTTCTTAGATCATAGATTGTAGAATCCCGACATTTGGGATGGGTCATTCAGCCCATCAAGTCCACACAGACCCTTTGAAGAGGGACCCAGTCCACCCTATCCCTGTAACCCCACAACTACCATGGTTAACAGATTGAGCCTGCACATCCCCGCACGCTATCAGTAATTTTACATGGCCGCCTCACCCGAGATTTACTGGGTGCGTGGAAGCATTCCCCTGCAAATTCTCAAAAAGGGACACATTTACAGGGAAAGTAATTAAACAGTACGTGTGCTGTTAGGTACTAAATGGAGATTCCATCTCCCGTACCAGCCCCAAAGTTCACGTCGAACAAATTAACCAAACACTGGAAACTGGTCTAAGACCCTGAAAGAGACAAGGCAAGGATGGTTTAGAGTACACCCCACTATTCGAATGAAACTGAGGTTGACCCCCTTTTGAATTTGTGACTAGACAGGCTATTCAGCTGCGGGAGGGTGTGGTAGGAGAACAACTGGAAACGTGCGATGGAAATAATAGGGTGAAACAATCTGAGAGAGAACTGGCAAAACAGCTGCATGAGCGGTGAGGGGAAGTTGGAGACGGACAGAGAATCAGAGATTTAGAAAGGGAGCATAGCAACATCTGAGCTGGCATTCCTAATCCAGGAGATCAGGTCCTGGTGAAAGTATTATCCCATCATGTGCCACTGTGACCACGATGGGTCAGCCCCTACTAGGTGATTATTACAGTGAGATATGCGCTCTTGTAGATATGAAAAAGTGGGGGCCAAAGTGGAAGCAGTGGTCCCAAGTGAAGACATACAAAGTCCAAACACAACCATTCACCCTTATGGCAAGTTGTGTTGGGTTCCTGTTCTTTACAGGCTGGTGGCCACCGCCATCACCCGCTTTGGGAATTATTCATATTCAAACCTCACTGGCCTTTGTCCTAAGCCCATAATTCAGGCTTGATTATATGTAATACTTATTGGGGTCCATATTAATCAATTCACTCTCATTCTTATTTCAGTCTGCTGCATGCCTGCCACAGCCAGCTTCACCCCTTCCCTTTCCATACTGCCACGAAGCCCATTTCTATCACTATCACTCCTAGAGTCATGTGCTGCACACAATTCACAATTTAACCTTCTCATTACAGAGCCAGGAGCGGGGACAAAAGATGGCTGTAAAAACGCAGTAATTAGGACTGCAGAAGGGCCACCCAGTGATCAACGGAAAAGTGGCAGAAACAGATTACAAAATAGAGTGAAGATGCGGTTATGGCGCCTAGAAATTTGAAGAATATAAACAAGTTTCTTTTAATGACATGGTAAATTTGTGAAGAGATTGAATTCCACAGATGAGAGTGAAATTCAAATTGATGCTGTCTCACTAAGTAAAGAAAATTAGTGATGCAGAGTGTTTAGAGAAGAGGCAGTAAAGATTTATCCATGAGTTAAATACTGATTCAAAACTCACTGGCCACATCTGAGTGCTGGAGTGTGTAACTGGAACTGCAATTCAGAGAGACTGTTTGTTTGATTTCTCAGGTCAAGTGAGAGAGCCGCTGTTCCCAATCTGTCAGCTGTCACAGAACTGTAGTAACGTTAGAGTTTATTTTAAAGAACTTACAATAAGTAGTAGAAATTAATATCATTTCTAATCTTATGAATTTGGGTTAACAGCGAAAATAAAGCCCAACCAAATTTGGAAGAGCCCTCAGTGATAACGGAGCATTGAGGTTATTCGTAATTAATGTGGTGCAGCTGGTAAATGTTTGGGAAGGAGTACAAAACTGTCAGGATTGAAATGTGATTTAACAACAGGTATTCTAAAGGCAAATAATAAAGGAAACAGTTAAACATCAACAGACTGTGGGAGCACCAAGTTCTGTAGAGCCATTAACCATGCGTTTACTGGACTGGATGTATCGCTTAGGCAAATATGGCTAACAATTACATTATAACATTGCGTGTCATTGCTGTAATGTGAAATGCATAAAAATGTTACACTTGGTTGGGTGGAGTGAGACAGCACCAGAAAATCTCCCACAATGAATTGCTAAGGAGCTCCGCATAAAGGTTGCTCATGCTGCTGAACACAGAACACAAGACTCCTGTTTGATATTTCACCCGTCAACAGTTGTGGAGTGTGTTTTTCTGACTGGAGGTCAGGGCTAGCGCTGTCCCACAAGGATCAGACCTGAGACCATACACACACGCACACGTAACTGTGAGGTGATGCATCCTGGGAGGCCAATTGCAAGGGGAGCGTAAACAATAAATGGAAGAACCCTGAGTAGCACTGATATACAGATGGATCTGTAGGTCCAAGTCCATAGGTCTCTGATAGTGGCAACACCTATGCATAAAGTGGTAAAGGAGGACTATGGCATGCTGGCTTTCTTCTGTCAGGGGGCTGAATAGAAAGTTGTAATTCGGCCACCTTTGGAGTGATGTGTGCAGTTTCGATCACTACATTACAGGAAGAGGGTGGAGGCTTCGGAAAGGTTGCAGAAGAGGTTTACCAGGATTTTGCCTGGCTTGGACAAACTTGGATCGTTATCATTACACAGAGCGAGGGGCTGAGGGGCGACCTGAAAGGGAGACAGTGGACACTGAGCCTTTTTCCTCAGGTGAAAATGACAAATTCTAGGGGCAAATGGATTAAGGTTAGAGGGGGAAAGTTTAAAAAAAGAGTTGTATGAGGCACGTTTCTTATACAGGAAGTGATAGGCGGCCACAATGTACTCTCTTGGGAGGTGATAGAGGCAGAAACGATCAATCACGACATTTAAGAGGCACTTGGGCAGACATATGAACAGGCAGGGAAGAGAGGGATATAGATCCTGTACAGGCAGATTGTATCACTTCAGAGTGGCATCAATATTAGAACAGATGTGGTGGGCCAAAGGGCTTCTTCCGGTGCTGTACTGTCCTGTTTTCCAAGTGGCAGGAATAGTGGAGCCACAGTTAATATTTTGAATAAACATCTCTTCTTTAGAACACACAGTGAGTTTATGCATCTTGAGGGAAACAACGTGGAAGGGGAATATATATTTGAATGGCACAGACGCAAAGTGCATGGAGCGGGGAGTTACTATGTACAAATCTTTATCGAAGAGAGAACATAACTAAAATGCATTGAGGAGACTGTGTGGGATCTTGGGCTTCATTAATGGAACCTGCAGTTTCATCAGAGTTCGACATATGTTCAGCTGTACGACCCAGCACTGTTAGGAGAGATGTGTGACTGTTAGGATAAGTAAGAATGTCTCCAGTGGTATCCCTCTGCCAGATATTCAGCTTTTGGAACTGTTGAAGGACGTGGTCTCTCTGAGGAAAACGGAATGGCCAGTCACTTTTTCGACACTTGGAATGATTCTTATGTTATGCAGAATTTCGGGAGATTTAATAGAATTATTTTTGTAGGGGACTCTCCTGTCAGAGGCTTAAACAGGAAATTCTATAGCAGTGAGTGTAAATTTAGGATGGTTTGTTAATTGCCTTGTGCTCAGATTAAGGACGTCTCGAAACATGTCAAATCTCTTGTCAAAGGTGAGATTGAGAGGCCAGAAATTATTGTACACATTGATAGCAATGACATTTTTAGGGAAAAGATTAAAAGCACTACAAAGTGAATTTGATCAGTTAGGTAAAATATTTAAAGAAAAAACTTGATGAGTCGTGCTTTCTTGTTTACTCCCAATGCCAAACGAGGTAGGGAGAACAAGGTTAAAGGAGACAAATCGATGGTGAAGATCTCGTGAATTGTTCAGGGATTCAGGTTTTTGGACAATTGGAATGTCTTTCGGGGTAGAAAAGACAAAGAATGGTCTAATGTAAACTGGAAAGGGATCAAGATCTCAGCAGGGAGCTTTGCTCATTCCATTAAAGGAGACTTTATATTGACAGAGATGGGGAGTGGGGGAATTATACGTAGCAGCGTAAACAGAAGGATTGATGAGGAACGTTCTGAATGTGAGGAGAGCACAGCAATTACAAAAGAAAGATGAGAGAATCAGAATATGTAGTAACTCTGAAGAACTTTTCTTTTCAATGCAACGAGTCTTAAAGTTAAAGCTGATGAACTCATAGCTATGACAGAAACTTGTCTGTGAGATGGACAAAACGGCAGCTCACTGTTCTAGGTTTTAGGTGATGTAGGAACAATAGAAAGGGTGTGTGTCTGTGTGCATGTGTGTGCTTAACAGCAGGAGCCAGAGAGTAATGGCAGAGGGTTGCTTTTCAGACTGGGGGCCTGTGACCAGCAGGGTTCCAGCAGGATCAATTCTGGATCCTCTTTTGTCATTTTATATAAATGATTTGGATGAGAATATAGAAGGTACAGTTCGTAAGTTTATGGGTTACACCAAAATAGGGGCATAATAGACAGTGAAGAAGGTTACCTAAGATTACAAAGGGATCTTGATCAAATGGGCTCAAAAAAAACCATATTGTATTCAATCTGAATAAATGTGAGGCGTTGAATTTTGGTGTAACAAACAAGGGCAGGACTTATACAATTAATGGTAGGGCCTTAGGTAGTGTTTGAGAACAGGGGACCTATGGGTGCAGGTACATTTCTTTCTAAAAGATTGCATCACATATACCCACAGGGTGGTTAAAAGGCATTTGGCATTCTTACCTTCATTGCTCAGTCCTTGGAGTATAAAGAGTTGGGATGTTATCTTGAGGTTGTACAGGACATTGGTGAGGCCTTTTCTGGAATACTGTGTCCAGTTATAGGAAGGATATTATCAAACTGTGCATTGTTCTGAACACTTACCAGGATGTCGCCTGGCATGGAACAATTCAACTATAAAGATAGGCTGGAACTTTCTTCATTGCAGTGTAGCAGGTTGAAAGGCAATCTGACAGAAGTTTATAAAATAATGAGAGCAAAAGATAAAGTTGATGGTAGTTGTTTTTAGGTGGGGAATTTCAAAACTAGGGGACATATTTTTAAGGTGAGAGGAGAAACATTTAAAAAAGTCACGAGGCTTTTTTTTTAAAACACAAAGGGTGGTTTGTGTGTGGAATGAACTTCATAAGGGTGTGGTGGATGCAAGTATAATTACAATATTGAAAAAGCATTTGGATAGCTACATGAATGGGAAAAGTTTGAAGGGTCAGGAGCAGGCAGATGGAACTAGTTCAGTTTGGGATTATGTTCAGCTTGGACTGAAGGGTCTGTTTCTAGAGGGTCTGAAGGCTCTATGACTCTGGCTTTAAGAAATAATAGAGGTAATGAGAACACACTCACGGAAAAGATGCTGAACCTTGATAAAGATCTGGTGAGGTCACAGTCAATCATTGCATCCAATTCTGGTCAGAAAAGATACGAGAGCCCTTTAAGTTGTGGAGTACAGATTTACTGTGGTAGTTCATTGAGAAAGAAAACGCTTCCAACCCCCAGGTCCTCAGTGCAAAGCAGGGACCATTCTGTCCGAAACACGCGGGGCTTTGGGGCCAATAAATATTCTGGCGGTAACCTGGGCCTCTCGCGGCCTGAAGCCTGCAGCCCTTTTCAGTTTACTGAAAACGCATGACCAAGAAGCTGTAATTCGGATCTACAGTTGTACAGAAGCGGTGATAAAGTCTCCCAGACCACACTAACCTTCACTGTTTCCCAAATAGCTTATTCTTTGTTCCTTTACCAGCTCCGACAAAACCGGCAATCACCAGCGTACGGCGGTCAGAATGACGCTGCGCCTGCGTGCAAACACCGGCCGGAACGTTGCTGTTCTGAGGAAGGGTCACCGGACACGAAACGTTAACTCTGATTTTTTTTTCACAGATGCGGCCAGAGCTGTTGAGCTGTTCCAGTAACTTCTGTTTTTGTTCCTGATTTACAGTATCCGCAGTTGTTTCGGTTAAGATTGATCACGTGTCGTCGCACGCCCCCACCCCGCCGCACCAGATCTGTCCTCCAGTCCCACCCCTTCCTTTCTATTGGCCGAGCCCGCTGCCAATCACACGTGCGCTGGGCTTGGGGAGGGGAGAAGAATGTTTCGAGTTTCCCGTTTTCCCTGCTGTAGCTCAGCTTCAGGAGTGAGGGTCACAAAGTGTGGAGCTGGATGAACGCAGCGGGCCAAACAGCATCTCAGGAGCACAAAAGCTGGTGTTTCGGGCCTAGACCCTTCATCAGAAAAGGGGGATGGGGAGAGGGTTCTGGAATAAATAGGGAGCGAGAGGGAGGCGGACTGAAGATGGAGAGAAAAGAAGATAGGTGGAGAGGAGAGTACAGGTGGGGAGGGGATAGGTCAGTCCAGGGAAGACGGACAGGTCAAGGAGGTGGGATGAGATTACTAGGTAGGAAATGGGGGTGTGGCTTGAGGTGGGAGCACGGGATGGGTGAGAGGAAGAACAGGTTAGGGAGGCAGAGACAGGCTGGGCTGGTTTTGGGGTTCAGTGTAGGGAGGGGACGAGCTGGGCTGCTTTTGGGATGCTTGGTATTCCGCTTGGGAACCCTGCATCCCAACAAGCTTCAAAATCTTCCCTTCCTCCACTGCATCCCAAAACCAGCCCAGCACGTCCTCTCCCCACACTGCATCCCAAAACCAGCCCAGCTCGTCCCCGCCTCCCTAACCTGTTCTTCCTCTCGTCTATCCCCTCCTCCCACCTCAAGCCGCACCTCCATTTCACATCTACTAACCTCATCCCGCCTCCTTGACCTGTTCTCCAGATCGACCTCTCCCCTCCCCACCTCCACTTTCCCCTCTCCACCTGTCTTCTCCTCTATCCATCTTCGGTCCGCCTTCCCCCTCTTTATTTATTTCAGAACCGTCTCCCCATCCCCCTCTGTGAGGGGTCTAGGCCCAAAACGTCAGCTTTTGTGCTCCTAAGATGCTGCTTGGCTGCTGTGTTCATCCAGCTTCACACTTTGTTATCTTGGATTCTCCAGCATCTGCAGTTCCCATTATCTCTGTTCAGGAGTGATGGTTCATTGTGAGTTAGGGAAGAAATGTGTCTCAGCTGCTCTCGTCCATGGTTCACAGCTCCTAGACTCGGAACACTGCAGTCAGTTAGAACAACGGGAATGCTGAAAACGGGCTGTCAAGATTAAGTTTCCAGTTTGAAAATGATTGTGGCCATGATGGTCCGAGAATGTAAAGCCTTTGAGTGATAATCCTGTTCCTCTCAGTGTAAGCCAATAACAGCAACGATTTGCATTATTATGGAAAGTTTCAGATATTTATCAAACTAAAATGTTTCAAGCATTGAATAAAAAGGTTTATTTTACATTGTCTATCTTAAAGAAGTTTTAAGAGATTTAAGGAGGGAATTCCAGAGCTTGTAGTCTCCACAGCTGAAAATGGTGAATGTTGTGTTAGAATAGGGTTTCGGAAAATGTTTGTAGCAAGTGTGCCTGGAGGGGTGCCAGGAACTCATTGGGTCTTAAGGCCGGAGGAGTTTAGAGAAACTGCAACAGACGCCACAGCTGTACAGGAGGTGTCTGCTGCCTGAAACAATGTGATGGATACTGTTCGGAGGACAAGTCAGTCAAACCGAAACTTTAGGCATGATTTCTCTCTGCAGATGTTGTCAGACCTGCTGAGGTTTTCCAGCAAATTCTATTTTTGTGTTAATAACAGGTACTGTATCATGCCCTTACAAATTGTCACTGATTTCTGGCAAAGAGGTCTTGGTCTGATTGGTACTTACTGGTGTTCCAGAAGAGGGTGTTGACCTCCACACAACGTTGTAGACTGGCACATTCAAAGTCTAGGACTTCATGATGAGGACTCAATAAAGCTTGGGGGGAACTGCTGCCAAGGTGCAGTGGGCAACAGCCACTGTACAGGGCTACCTGCTAAAGTTAAATGGGTGTCCATTCAGGTAGTGGACCCTCCTGGTGCCTGGAATGCATGTAAATACAGGTTGGGTGAAGTAAATAATGCCTTTGGTTTGTTTGGATGCAGACATAGAGTTGTGCTGCATGGACACACACCCTTCAATCAGCCCATCCATGCCAATCAGATATCCTAAATTAAACTACCCCCATTTGGCCCACAACAAAACCCTTACTCCTTATGTACCCATCCCGATGCCTTTGAATGTACTTGCCTCAGCTTCTACCATGTCCCATGCTATCTCATTTCATACGCTCAGACCTTCTGCATGAAAAATTGCCCCATATGTACCTTTTATTTCTTTCCCCATCACCTTTAGCGGATACACTCTTGTTTTGTACTCCCTCACCCCATGGAAAAGACCTTGTTTATTTACCGTATCCATACGCCTCATGATTTTATAGACCTCGATAAGGTCACCCCTCAGTCTTTGATGCCTCTCTGACAAACATACCCCACCAACCAGGCTATTCAGCCTCTCCCTATAGCTTAAACCTAGCCACTCTGGCAACATCATTGCAATTTTTTTTTTCTCAACCCTTTCAATATCCTGCCTGTAGCAGGGAGAACAAAAGTGCACACTGTATTCCAAAAGTGGACGAACCAATGTGCTGTGAAGCAACAACATGACCTCCCAAGTCTTCTACTCAAGGCAATGACAAATAGAAGCAAGTGCAGCAAACACCTTCCTCACTATACTGCCCTTAGGTTCATCTGAAGCAATTATCTCAGGCAATTGGTCTTCAAAATTACGAACCTCATCTTTAATGTCCAGTATGGACCAGCCACTTGTTAGTTTAATCCTGTATTATCATTCATTTCAGTTTTACTAGTGTTCCCTGATGCCACACAAATTCAAGTGAGTCCCATTTTGTGATATCACACCACAGCCTCGTGCCAAACATCAACATGATTCAAAGTTTGAGTTTCTGGTTAATTTCAGTATGGCACCTTGGAATTCAAATGGCTTTTGTAAAGTTAGTTGTAATTCAGAATTCACAGAGAAAGTAAAAAGAATGTGAATAATATGATTGGTATCCAACAATCATAATTACTAAAAACTCACATTCCAATTTTTCATGCTATTTTATCAAATGTATTATCAGGTATGAAGATGCAACATGAATGTTGGAAATTTGTCAAATTCAGAGCCTGACTAAAGTCTGAGTCTTTATAAAAAGTGAATGCAGTCTGAAAATTAGATCAGTTTCTGGCTCAACCTTCACATAAATTGAAGTTGCATCATTTGAATGGGCTGTATATCCCACAGTCACTAGTTTAGTGAAAGTTTTAGTTTCCGTTTGTTGGGTAATGTATGTTTGGTTGATGTGCTGCTGTGTATATACATATGCACACACATACATACACACAAGACTTTTTTTTAAGAATAAAGTATATTTTTGGAAAAGGAAAAGGTCTGCAGCAGAGTGGGGACATTGAGGTAACTGCTTCCCAAGGGAGGAGTGATGGAGGACACAGGGAATTCGGTTCTCTCTACAACCAAACCAACTGAGTGCAGTTTGGTTTCGGGAAGTGGTGTTGAATGATCCTAGAGAAGTTACTTCAGTGCATATTGGTCTTGGTCAAAACTATTGCTACTTTCCACCAATGTTGAAGGGAGAGAATGTTGAAGGTTGTCATTGGAGTTTGATTCACATAATTGATGCAGCACACAAGGAAACCATTTGACCATACTATCTGCACTAGCCTTCAGAATGAGAATATCTCACCCAATACCATTCTCCTGCCTCTGCCTCTAAACCTGTACATTGTTCCTTTGCAGCTAATAGACTAATTCCCTTATTGAATAATTTGATTCATGGACAAAGATTATGGTCTGCTTTGTGCAGGATGAATTTGAGTTGCTTAGTATTTTTGAAGCTGCACTAATCCAGGCAAGTGGGGAGTATTCCATCACATTGCTGACACATGCCTTGTCGATGGTGGGCGGACTGTGAAGTCATTGTAAATTTCCTAGCCTCTGACCTATTGTAGTCACAAAGTTTATATGACTGGTTACGTTCAGTATGTGGCCAAAGAAAACTCCAAAATGTTGATCGTGCAGGACGCAATGATGAAAATTCCCTTGATTGTCATTGCAAGTTCCTTAGATTCATTCCTGTTGCAGATGACCGTTGCCTGGCAATTGCCTGTAATCATTCCAAGACTCGATCTTGTCAAAGTCTTGCTCGACATGGATATAGACAATTTCAGTGATTGAGGCAAACTGAATAGCCTGGAATATTGTACAATCATCAGGGAATATCTCCATTTCTGACCATCTGAAAAAGGCAAGCTCGTTGATAATGCAGCTGAAGGCGTGAGAGGCTGAAGACACCACCCTGAGGAATTCTTGCAGAGATGCCCTAGGGCTGAGATGATTGGACTCCAATAAGCACAATCATCCTCTTTTTTTGATCAGGAGTACTCCAACCAATGTAATATTTTCACACTCATTCAAATTTTGGTCCTGGATACGACACTCCATCCAATGCTTCCTTCATATCACAGGTTTCTCTGAGTCAACAGTACATTTATGTTCTGATCGGCTGAATCCTTGTCCAAACGTAGAACATGTGTATAGCTTCTCTCCAAAGTGAACAGTGATATTTCCTTTAATGTTCAAAATCCAGGAATATTCAGGTTTCTATGAATTGGTTGTCTGTCAGATTCTGATCTGCTGTTTGGGTTGAGTTTCCCAACTGCACATCCAATCATGTATTCCTTACAATGCAGAAAGAGGTCATTTGGCCAATCAAATTTGCACCAACCCGTCGAGAGTCATCCGACCCAGATCTACCTCCTATCCCATTCACATAGCCCTACATTTCCCATGGTTAAACCACCTAACCTGTACACTCCTGGGATTAATATTCAATTTAGCATGGTCAATCCACTGGCCTGCACATTTTTGATCTGTGGGAAGAACCCACGCAGACACGGGGTGAGTGTGACAACCCACACGGTCAGCCAAGTCAGGAATCGAAGCCGGGTCCCTGGCCGTCTGAGGTAGCAAGGCGAAACATTGAAACACCGTGCTGCCTTCCTCTAATATTGTCTGTAGCTTATTAATCTGAAATTTAATTAAAAAAACTAGAAAATAGAATGCAAGAGAGCACACAAAAGCAAAGGGCAGGTTGTGAAATGGAGCTGAATGAAACGATATTTGTGGGGCTGGTCGTCGTGAAATTTGTCGTGAAAGCGGCTGGATTGTCATTCAAAACACAACTCGTTCACTCCCATTGGTTGGAGGACCAGCCGCTCCCGCGCGGCCATACAGTCCCGCCTCTCCTTCACTCCCAGTGGTTGGGCTAATTGATTGATAACCTTCTCTGCAGATCCAGCCGCACGATTTGCAATCGCTTTGAGCATGTGCCGCCCACACAGGAAGCCGACTATTGTACTGAGAGCGGTTTCTGTGCCTTTTGGAATTGTGGGTTTTTCTGCTTCCATCAGCCAGTAGGAATTGGTATTTGCATCTTAAGCTAGAAAATGGATCGATAGCGTTACAGCATTATTCAGGTGAAGGTGTCTCGCCAACCAAAGGCATTTATGAAGGTGTTGGCCAATTATCAATAACAGAGCAAGCGTTTTGCTGGAACAGAAAAGGAAATTGCCAGGAAAATGCTGGAGGTGTGGCAGCATCAGAACAGAGAAAGAAGTTACAATTTCAAATTCAGTGGCTCTTTGTCAGAAATGAAATTGTTTCAGTTTATTACAGTAGCTGTTCTGCTCCAGCTCGTATTTTGGTCAGAGCTTGATTTTTGACCCAGAATTCCACACGAGTCAGGATGCTGTTGATCTTCATTAGCACGATACCAAGCCACTTAGATATTTCACATTTTGAAAAGCATTGTCCATCCATACTCACCCTTTCTCTGGTCAACAGACTCAGAACGTTTACTCTGACTCTTCTTCACAGAGACTGCCAAACCTGGTCAGCTTTTCCAGCAACTTGTTTTTGTTCCTGATTTATGGCATCTGCAGTTCTTTAGATTTTTGCGAAGGGTCACTGGACCTAAAATGTTGGCTCTGATTTGTTTTTCTTCTTCACAGATGCTGCCAGGCTTGCTGAACTATTCCAGCAACTTTTTCTTTTTGTTCCTGATTTACAGCATCCACAGTTCCTCCAGTTTTTTAAAAAATTATTTTGCATTATATCTGTTCTCTATCTATCTTCTACCCTCCACACAGTTTCCATTTATGTTTATTGAGGATTTCCTATTACTACCAAGGACTGTGATCGAATCGGGGAGGTGGTTACATTCCAACGACATCGGAATCATCTCCCAACTGAGAAAGAGCTCGAAAATTAATCACAGTTTCTGAGGAGGCTAAAAATTACAGACAAATTAAATGATTTAGGCCATTTTTAGGATGAGAGAACTGGAAAACACTGCCGATGGTTTAAATCTGAAAGACTAATCGTGAATTTGAGTGACAATCAGCAAATCAGGACACAGTCTGATGCAGCTCTCCCCCCCACTCCAACAAGATCACCAGAGGAATGGGGAGGATTTTCTTTCATTAAACTGCGAGACAGGGACCACTGCAGGAGGTTGGAATCACTAGGAAGGGAGCAACGGGAAAAAAAGTATATGATTGGGTCAGTGAAAGAAGATCTCAGTGAGGTATTGAGGTACTAAATTTGAACTATCCCACTCCTCGGCATGGCTGCATTAAGGATCTGGAAGCTGTGAGATGGAGGTTTGCTCTGAACTGGGCGGGAATTCGGGTGTGAGTGACAGGCCTGTGGGGATATTGAGCCTGGGATTTCGAATTGGTGAGCGTTTCTGAACTGTCTGGCCCTGTATTGGTCGGGTTGATGGATTTCAGTTCTCTGCAAGTGTTAGATTTATTTCGTTCCCCATTTTTCTTGCCGTTTCTCCCATTCCCACTTACAGGATGCAGACTTGGGGTCTCTAGCGAATGAGGGACTATGGCCTACCTCAGCGTTGATTTGGGTGTGCAGGAAGTATTTGTTGGCAATGGCAGATCCTCCTCCCCAGAATGTCTGGCAGGGTAGAATCGAATCACTCTCCATCAGCAGGGAACCACACAGCCCGCAAAGTTTGGGGTTAGTTTCTTTGGAGCAGAGAGAAGTGAGAGGGGACATAATTGAGATGTGTAAAAGTGATGAGGGACATAGACAGAAGAGGCAGCACGAATAGCTCCCCTTGTTGGAGGCATCAATGACTGGGGGCATGAACTGAAGTAAAGGACTGAAAGTTTAGCAAAAATGGGAGACTTTTTTTCACCGAAGTGCAATGAGAATCTGGAACTCATTGCCTGCAAGTGTGGTAAGTGCAGAAATCCTCAGTACACTTAAGAAGTATTCAGGTATATACCTGAAATGCCAAAGAATTGGAAGCGGGTCAGGTGCTGGAAAAGGGATTACAGCAGTTAGTCTGTTGGTGTTTTGACTGGGACAGACTCAATGGGTCGAAGGGTCCCTTTTGTGGCTCTGGATATGTGGACCATGAATCCAGCCACGTCTGTGGGAACAGAAACTGAGTGAATGTTCAGGCCAGTGAGCAAGGAGTGGAGGGTGACAGTGAACAAAAGGAATGAGTGGGTGAAGAGCAGGAATTATTGACTGACAAAAGGGTTCACGTTGCAAAATCAGAGGGGATGATGGTGCAGAAGTAAAGAGATAAAAGAAGTGTCCAGATGAAGGCCGTGACTAGGCCGTTAGCAACCCCGAATGCAAAGTGAAGACAATCAGTGAAAAAAACAGAAAGAAAAGGACCAGATGAAAACCATTTGGACTGAGGTGAGAAGATTTTCTTTTAACTCAGAAAATGCCGAGTGCGTGAAATTGTTTGCAACAGGACATGGCTGAGTCGAATACGCTCACTGTTTTCCAGGAGGAGTTAGGTATAGTTCTGAAGGCCAAAGGAATCGAAGGATATGGGTTTCCTGACCTGGACAATCAGCCGTAATCATACTGGTGAGCAGAACAGGCATGAAGGGACGAGTGGTCTGTACTTGCTGCTAGTTTTGAAGTTTCTATGACTACCACAGAAATGGAGAAGAGCGGCCAGAATAAGTAGCGGGGGCGGGAGCAACAGCATAATGTATAACTCACTGGGAATGGAGAAATGGGAACAATCCAGAGAATGAGTACAGAACAATTGTTGTTCTGCACCAGAAATGCCCAGACTGAGTCTGCACACCAAGGCCCATCAGGTATCTACAGTCTGTGTTTACAGGGCCATGGGGATGGTGAGGGAGGGTCAATTTGGGATAAGAAACAGGGCAGGAGATCATCCAACACCGATTCCCCCCCACTCCTCCGTCCCACCTAACTGGTTACAGAGGCTCATCTTGGTCTGACCCACTCCTGAACAGGACTGGGTCAAGCTTCAGGAAGTTGCCAGCTGACAAATGGCTCTCTCAGCTGTGCGGGGTTGAAGTGGTTCCAGGAACAGGTTTTGAGTGATATAAGTGTAGGCATCTTCCCTGCTCCTCTTTCTCCTCCTCTCATGGCTCTCTTACTGGAGCTGTGTTGGTAAGCGTTTCTAAACACTTTTCTCCCTGCATCCTTCTAACTCCATTTTGCTCCACTAGCTATTTTTTTTAATAAAACTCCATTCTTGAATGTGGACAAGTTTAAGGAGCAAGAGACCAGGGAATATGGTCAATCCCCGGGAGTCTGTGAGCAGTTAAGAGCGAACCACGTGAACCATGAGCATCCATATGCATTCTTTCTGAGAATTCTCACACCGTAATGATGAACGAACACTGATAGGTGTATAAGTTACCCAACAAAATTGACATTTATGTAGCAATCTCAGGACAACGAAATGCTCTCTGGAATTTCACAGACATATGATATCGCAGGATTTACCACCAAGAGACATAAAGCTGATGATCAAGAACTTTGTTTCATGTATCAGCTTTTGAAGGGGAATTTTGAAAAGGAGGGACTGTTGGAGACATTTGAGGAGGCAACTACAGAACTTGAGGCTGAAGTTCGAGGTTATTAATGGGCGGAAAAGGACAATTTCAGATGCTGCCAGGACTGTTGAGTATTTACAGCATTTTGTTTCTACATCTATTCTTAGTTCTGAGGAGTAAAGGGATCAAATTGTTTGGGGAGAAAGCTCGTTGGCTCCCGAATCTCCCACCTCTGTAGTTTTGTGTAAATACTGACTGATTTTTATGGTACTCATACAGTTTACATTTTAATTTTTCCCCAAGTCTTGGCTTCACAAATGGCCAGATTAATTTCTCTCAATTTCGCAACACGTGTGTGTTCTTCTGTTTTCTCCTGTCTTTTTCTTTTCTGTTTGAAAGGTTGGTTTGCAATTTAAGATGCAGATGAAACCATATCCAGATCTGACAGTCCCTGTCTTTATCATAACCAAATTGTTAGAAGGTTTTGAACACTGAAGGAAGAAACAGCATTCGTACTGGGGAGAAGCCCACGTTTTCTCTCTGTGTGGAAGAGTCTGTGAAGATTCATCTAAAATGTCAAAACACCAATGCAGCCACAGTGGAGAGAGTGTGGAATTTTTTTTTCACTCATCACAGCTGAAAGCTCACCAACTCAAATCGTGAATTTGAAGGCTGGAATCTGGAATTTGTTGTAAAATAATGGATGGGTCAAGAGTGCATGGCCTCATTAAGAGGTCAAGTGCTTTTCTTAGCTTCGGGAATTATACACAGAGAGAAAAGAATGTGCCTGCATGTAGCTGATGATGCACAGCCAGTTCTAAACCGGAAATGTGTATCAATTAACTGTGTGATAGGAAACCTTAGGCTTGTTTTGATGTTTTGGCAACGAACTGGAATCAGCCAATTAATTCAAACCAGTGGGGAGTGCTGTCCATTTTAACCTTTTGCATTACTGCTTCTGCAATCAGTCCTGATTGTTTTTTTTTTGCATATGTTGTCATTGAAGGTGAAGTGTGTTGTGAGGCACAGATCTAGTAGTTTCATGTTGGTTTCTTTATTGAGGTTGTTGGTCTCCTGGGTTGCCTGCCTACTTTATCATCTTCTATTCTGGTGTCCTTCATGATATTGAGGAATTCCTGGGATGAGTGAATGTGAGTGGGTAGCATTGCCCACAAAGTATTTCAATTTGTTGTAGTTCATTGGCAAGTCTATATGTTGGTGTGCCTGATAGTGGGACAATGGGTCCGAGAGGGACCCCTGGTTTGTGTACCTTGGGGTGTCCATAGAATCGGGATGTGTTGGATCCCTCTGGTTTCACTTTTTTTTTTGGTAGTATGTCTTGTTGATGTCTCCAAAGTTGTGTAATTTGTTCAGAGTAATTGTAATCCTGTTCCCGAACGGTGATGCAATTGTATTACTGTTTAAAGTGGACGTGCACATCTTATTGATGAAAGATACTAACTCATGCAGTATAGAATCTTATTTATATTTATTTATTTATTTATATATTTATTTATATTATACTCTTATTTCCTTGTTTCTCAATTATCTACATGTAGAGTGTTATATGGAGCACCAAACTGTAGTGATGATGTTGAGATGGCTTTAAGCAGGAAATCAGAGATGCATGTGGTAAAACAATATCTATCGTTGTGAGAGATGTTAATCTTCATACAGATATGGTGAATAAAAATACCCACAATACCATGGATGGGCCATTAGTATAGTGTGTACAGGATGGTTTTCTTGATGAATAGTTTGTGGAACCAATGAGTGAAAAGAACATTGAGATTGGAGTATTTAAGCAATGAGAAATGAAGAATCGACAATGTCATCGTGGAAGGCCATTTGGGGATGAATGACCATAAAATAACAGAATTCTTCATGAGGTTGGGTATAATGGATTGAGAAATGTTTCTCACATGATAGTGTTCCAACAATGGCAAACATTCAAAGAGTGAATCAGTGAACGACAAAAAATGTCATTCCTGTATGCTGCAAGAGGACAAGGAAAAGAACGGCCAAACCATGGCGTAAGTGGCAAGTTAAAGTCAATGTTAGATGCAAAAAACAGGCATTCAGATTGGCAAGTAAAAAAATAGATCTCAGAATTGGGAACGGGTTAGAAGTCAGCAAAGGGGGACCAAGAGATTAAATAAAAAGGGGAAGTTGAGTATGAGAGTAAACTTGCAGGCATGTAACAACTGACTGGAAACATTCTGTGTGTATATAAAGGGGAAAGGATTGGTTGTAACTAATATAGGTCTATTCCAGTCAGAAACGGGGGAATTTATAATGGCACAAGAAATGATTTTAGACAAATTGATGGGATCAAAAGCTCATACATTCCCAGTTGACTTAAAGAAGGGGTCTTCAAAATAATGGATGCATTGCTGGCTCTCTTCCACAATTTCTTTGACACTTTGACAGTCCCTCCAGACTACAGGGTAGTTACTGTAATCATAAGATTTAAAAGGGAAGAGAAAAACCCTTTAATTATGGACCAGTGAGTTTGAGATAAATCTTATGGAAGATGCACAATTCCATTGCCAAGAATTTTGGAACACAGTACGCAGAATACAATAACAGAAGCAAACAGTCTCCATAGATTTGCAAAAGCGAAATCATTCTTGACAAATCTGATGACTGCCTTTCAGGATGTCACAAGTGGAGTTGATCATGGTGACCCAGTAGATGTGTTTCTTAGGTTTTATGAAGACCTTTGAAGAAGCGATTAGAGATTAATGTGTACGGTTGAAATACAGGGGATTGGGGTGAGTGTAATGAGTTGGTTATGAAACTGGTCAGCACGTAGTCAACGTGGATTCAAAGTAAATGTGTCTTTTGCCCAATGGCAGACAGTAACTAGTGGGGTATAACAGGGGTCTGTTCTTGAACCCCAGCTGTTCACAATGGCAGACAGTAACTAGTGGGGTATAACAGGGGTTTGTTCTTGAACCCCAGCTGTTCACAATGTCAGACAGTAACTAGTGGGGTATAACAGGGGTCTGTTCTTGAACCCCAGCTGTTCACAATGTCAGACAGTAACTAGTGGGGTATAACAGGGGTCTGTTCTTGAACCCCAGCTGTTCACAATGTCAGACAGTAACTAGTGGGGTATAACAGGGGTCTGTTCTTGAACCCCAGCTGTTCACAATGTCAGACAGTAACTAGTGGGGTATAACAGGGATCTGTTCTTGAACCCCAGCTGTTCACAATGTATGTTGCTGATTTAGATGAGGAAACTAAATATAATTTTTCAAACTTTTTAGATGGCACAAAGCTGGGTGCATGCATGTTGCAGTGTGATTTGGAGAAGCTTTGTAAGTGAAAATTAATATTGGTTACGTTATATTTGGATAAATGTAAGCTTATCCATTTTGTAGCAATAAAAAACACAAGGCAGATTATCGTTTGAATGGCACATGGGAGTGTCAATGAGACCAGAGGATCCTTGCGCACCAGTTGCTGACAGTAAGTGCACAAGTGCAGCAGGCAGTAAGGAAACAAATTATCTGTTGGCCTTCACAGAGTGAGGATCCAAATAAAGGAACAAGAATGCTTTGCTGCAGTTACACAGGGCCTAAGTAAGTCCACACCTGTTATATTGTGTACAGTTTTGGCATGCCTATCTGAAAAAAAGTGTTCTTCCTTTCGACGGCGTTCAGCACGTGTTTACCAACTTGACTCCTGGGATGGTAGGAATAACGTATGAAGAGAGATTGAGTCGGTTAAAATTGTATTCACCGGAGTATAGAAGAATGAGGGGATCACATTGAAATCTCCAAATTCCAAACAGGACTGGACAAGTTAGATGCAGGAAGGATGTTCCAATGGTGGGGAATTACAGAACAAGGGGCCACAGTTTAAGGATATGGGGTAAATATTTTAGGACTGAGATGAGGAGAAACACCATCACCTGGAGAATGCCTGGAAGTGCATTCCTTTTTTCTCTCCCTTTCAAAATAAATTGATCTCCATCTCTTGTTTTCACGGTTTCTTCCTGATACCACACTGGCTTAACAGGGACCCATTTAGGAAAAGCATCCCAAGCAGATAACAGACGTCTCATTTCATTCAGTCAAATGTCTCAGCTTTTACTTAAATTTTGATCTTTTGAGCTTACACCCGAATGTCTGTGAATAGCTTCAATATGACTATACATGTACATGTCAGCACTAGGAGCAGATATGTGCCATTTAGCCACTCTCGCCTGCTTGGTCATTAAATAAAATCATGTCTGAACTGAGTGTAGCTTCAACTCCACAAGCTATTTATCATAATACCCTTTTGACTCTCTTGTTGACCATCAATATATTTAGCATTAATATAAAAAAACTACCTCCTTCATCTTAGATAGCAGCCCACCAATGTGTTTTTGTTGATTTGTTTGTGGGATGTGAATGTTGGTAGCTAGCCAGCATTTATTGCCCATCCCTCATTGTCCTTGAGGGAGTGGTGGTGAGCTGGCTTCTTGAACTGCAGCGGTCTTAGTTTTATAATTCGCCCCACTATGTTGTTTGGGAGGGAATTCCAGAATTTTGACACAGCAACTGTGAAAGAATTGCGATACATTTCCAAGTCAGGATACTGAGCGATCAGCAGGGGGAATGGTGGTCATTGGTTTTCCTGTGTATCAGCTGACCCAAAACCCATTGGTGTAACTGAAGGTTGGTGGTGGAGGGGGTGGATGTTTATGGGTGTAGTGCCAGTGATGTGGTTTGCATTGTCTTGGATGGTCTCAAGCTTCTTCAGTCTTAACGGAGTTACACCCATCCAGTGGGAAGTTATTCCATTTCACTTTTATGGAAGATGGACAGGCTTTGGGAAGTCAGCAGGTGAGTTACTCACAGCAGTATTTCATCGGTTTTGACCCACACTTGTATTCACTGTGTATATGTGGTAAGTCTAGTTGAGTTTCTGGGAAATGGGATCCACCTGCATGTTAACAGTGGGGCATTTAGTGACGGTAATGCCATTGAATGTCAAAGAAATGTGATTATATTTTGTCTTATTTGAGAATGTCATTGCTTGCCATTTATATGGAGCAAATGATACCTGTCACTTGTTAGCCCAAGCCACGATAGTGTCCAGTTCTTTGGACTTGTATTCCTTTACTGTGTCTCCGAAATCTTCTCTCCCCACAAGGCAAGCATCATTTCTGGACGCTCTTTCTCTTTGCAGAGAAAAGAAAAGTAACATCTTAAAACAAAGGATAGCCGTGCTGATTTGATTTGTTCTTGGAGCTGTCATCTAACTCCTGTGCTAAGCCTGACGGACAGATTAAACACGGAAAATGTTTCCACTAATGTGTGGACACAAAAAAAAAGATACGAGTCACAAATGAATTGATTGTACAATTCAGAAATCAGTTCTTTGACTGAGTATAAAACAAGAAGATATTGGAAATATTCAGTCTCGATGATAAGTCCCTGGCTTGAGAAAAAGAGTTAATTTTCCCTTTCTGTGGACTGATGCAGAGAAGTCATGTAATATAAAGTGCATTTCTCTTAAAACTGTTGCTGAATATTTCGAGTTGATTGAGTCTGCTTTTGTTTATTCAAAGAGTGCTGAGACAATGAAACTCATGACAGCAAGTGATTGACATCTCAGTCTCTTCTGAAGCTCGTGTGTAACATTTCACGCTTGCCTGAACATCTTAAACTACTGACATATCAGCACAGTCACCGCACAGGAAGACTCTTCACACTTCAGTGTGAGAACGGATTTATTTAGTTTTCCTACCTGACATCGTTCAGCTTTGAAATTTGAAATGATTTTATCACCAATGAATGAATTCTTCTTGCGGCGAAATTCAAATATTCTACACAGGAAAGGTGTATATTTTGTTCACTTTATCCGTTGAGTGTGTGTTCATATCTTTTTGTTCTGCTGTTTATTAGAACCAGGACAGACAGGGACCATGCACTTGTATCAATGGATTCCTGTATCTTTCGTCCTGGCATATTCCTTCATATCTTCGTTTTATCAATATTGCTGCCCAATGGCAGCGTGTTTTTCCCAGCATTCTGGGCGGGAATGCATTTGCCCAGATGACAAAGTGTGGAGCTGGATGAACACAGCAGGCCAAGAAGCATTTTAGGAGCACAAGAGCTGATGTTTCAGACCCACACGAGTTATCTCGGATTCACCAGCATCTGCAGTCCCCATTATCTCTGAATGTATACGCCCACTTGTGCGCGCGCAATCTGAAGCGTTTCAAACATGCGCAGTCCCGGAGGCAAAGGAGAGCCGGAGGAATCGGATGAGGAGCAGGCGCGATAAGGATTTGAAAGGTGAAAATTAGAAATCAAGTGAGTGAGTATTCCACGAAGTGGGCGGAGAGGCTTTATAAAATCTGACAGTAGCTACCGTCACTGAATTGAAAAATACCGACCCCGGTTTTGTCACGAATAGACTGGAATTGCTGAATTCCTTTGTTAGCCGAGGCAGGGCTGGGCGCCGCGAATGTTTTCTGAGCCGTGTGAGCCCGCCATCTTTATCCGGGGCCATCTGGAAGCGGAGAGTGCGCTTGTCCTTTACTTGTTGGGTACGGGGCGAGGGGAAGGCGAGCAGGATTTACGAACAGCAACTTCAAACCAAGAGAAATGCTTTTCTTTTTCTGTTCTGAATCTCTGTCCTGGATTGATCGTGATGGATTTTACACTCTTACAGATCAATGTCAGCAGAGGAATTTGGCAGACTTGAACCTCAGAAAGAGTGAAAGAGTAACTCGATTGATGAGGATCTGAATGTTATCAGCATGTGAATGTGGTAGCGTTCAGGTATGTATGTATGTGTGTGTGTGCCTGTGGGAAAAGATTTGAGATATCAGAAAATGAGATACACTATCTGTGGTTAGATTACAGTTGATTAGCTGTTTTTAGTTCTCGGACTTGCTGTCAGGAACGGTCTAACAACTATGGAGTGGATGTAGCACAGATTCACCTGATTGATAACTGAATCTGTAGGTTTAGAATACAAGAAGGCCCATATTTAAAAAAATCAAAAAGTGCAAACCATTTAGCCCATGCCAAATGTCTGGAGCAATCCAGTCAGTCCTATTCCCTTGTTTTATCCCTGCACCTTTGCATTTTTCTCTCAAATGCTGATTCAGTATTTTTTTGAAATCAATCAACATCAAATTTGCTTTGACGAATTAATCTATTTATTACTTTCAAATATCTGTGCATGTGAATCCCTCAGACTCTGCACACTCTTTAGTGTTGTGTTATTGCCTCTTCCTATCCCTTCTGCGAAAACACATCACTTCATTCTGAGAGAGGTATCCCTGGAAATTGATTAATAAGAAATATTTTTGATCAAAGTCTTGGGAATATGATTAGTGACTGTTAGCGGAGTTACAGAGAAACTATTTCCACTGAGTGGGGAATTGACGACGAGCAGTAACAGTCTGAACATGACATCAGTACCAGCATATTTCCAGGTCAAGTTTTCCAGATCCTTATAACTGTTTGATGGTTCAGGGACTGCAGAATTCCACATTCAATCTGGAAGATTGGAAAGTGTCAAATTGAAAGAAAGCTGCTGTGCGTTCAAGTCGTGCGAGCTTCATTAGAATGGCGCAGTAGTCTATCAGGGCAAACTGGTACAAAGGATGATGTCACATGAGCTGGAGAGATAGCTACATCGAAGACAGGCTGTAGCAGTGGAAAGATACTTTTCAGAATGGAGGGTTTTGATTAGTGGTGTTCCACAGGAATCAGTGCTGGGACCTCTGCTGTTTCTGGTCTATATAAATAACTTGGAAGAACACGTGGCTGGTCTAATCAATAAGTTTGCGGACAATACAAAGGTTGGTAGAGTTGCAGATAGTGAGAAGGATTGTCAGATGATACAGCAGAGTATAGATAAATTGGAGTTATGGGCAGAAAGATGACATGTAGTTTAATCTGGACAGATATGAGGGGATGTAATTTGGAAAGTCAGGTACAGGTTTAAATTATAGAGTAAATGGCAGAACTCTTAGGAACATTGATATGCAGAAGGATCTGGGTGTGCAGGTCCACAGGCTACTGAAAGTGATGGTGCAGGTAGATAATTTAGTATAAAAGGCCTTTGGGATGACTGCCTTCATTGGAAGGTGCAATGGCGATATGGACAGGCAAGTTATGCTGCTGCTTTGTAGAACTCTAGTTAGGCCACACTTATAATATTGCATTCAGTTCTGGACACCACATGTGGATGTGGATGCTTTGGAGAGGGTATAGAATAGGTTTCCCAGGATGTTGCATGGTTATGGGGGAGTTTAGCATTGAAGAAAGGTTGGAAAGACTTGGTTTGTTTACACTGGGACGCAGCAGGTTGAGAGGGTGGCCTGAGAGAAGTTTATAAGATTGTGAATGGCATGGATAGAGTGGAATATATGAGACTTTTTTCCCCCAGGGCAGAGGGATAAATTACTAGAGGACACAAGTTCAAGCTGCAGGGGGAATGTGTGAAAGAGATAAGCAAGGCAAGCTTTTCACACAAAGGTTGCTGAGTTCCTGAAATGTGTTGCCACAGGAGGCAATGGAAGTGGACGCAGCAGCAGCAGTCAAGAAGCACCTGGCTGAATACATGAACAGGAAGGGAAGAGAGGAATGCGGATCCTGTGAATCAAGGCATTTTTAGCATGGAGGGTTAGAATGTGCAGGCATAGGCTTGGAGTGCTGAAGGGCTGGTTCCTGTGCTATGTTGTTCTTTGTTCTTAACAGAGGATTTTGTCTGGGTTGGGAAGCTAAAATGAAAGTCAAGGCGCAGCTTGCAAACTGAATGGATTTTTTTTCTGCAGAATAATAGCCCAATCTGTATTTGCTATTCACTATGTGGTACAGTCCCCGTCATAAGCAGTGAGGACAGTAATTAAAATATGTAAGGTACAAATGATTCATCATTTATTTTCTTCTTGCAAAAACTTGAAGATAGCCTGAAGAAAGATGTTATTTGCAAGAGTAGGTTATATGATACAGAAAATCATTGGCCAAGTATTACATTCTAACTGAACTAGAGGCTAAAATAAACTCTGACTGTCAGAGTCCCTATTTTTTCAGCAGGTTTAATTTTTAATAAAATGCATTCTGACATATTGAGCAAGTCAATAATCTTTTCCAGTCTGAATCTGCTGCTAAGAGTCCTGGAAGTGATGGTTTTCCCATGCACCACCTGATCTTGTGTTTCTGTCTGGTGAGTTTGGGAGGTTGTTAGAATTACTGGCAGATGAATTAGATTCCCGACAGTGTAGAAACAGGTCCTTCGGTCCAACAAGTCCACACCGCCCCTTGAAGCATCCCACCCAGACCCAGACCCATCCCCCAATAACCCACACCCCCCTGAACACTATGGGCAGTTTAGCATGGCCAATCCACCGAGCCTGCACATCTTTGGACTGTGGGAGAAAACCGACACAGACAGAGGGAGAATGTGCAAACTCCACAGACAGTCGCCCAAGGCTGGAATCGAACCCAGGTCCCTGGTGCTGTGAGGCTGCAGTGCTAACGACCGATCCACCGTGCTGCCCATATGAAGCCCATCTCCATTAATGCTCTCCATATTTCTCAGTTTTCCCACAAAGAACACCTTTATGCAGCCCCAGATTTGGCAGCCAGTTCCTTTCACTGAAGCTTAATACTGAACCAGTTCTATTGTTATAACAATCCAAGAGCTTTCATGGTCACATTGTCCACTGTCTATTGCACAAATGATCAGATGTATTCAGTCCAGTTTTAAAGTTCTGCCTTTTTCCCTGTGGGTCACATTTTCTTCTTACTGTCTGTTATTCATTTTACAGGAAGTTGGAGCATTTGCAGTCAGTGAACTCAAATCTCACTGCAGATTCTAACGGAAATGTTGAATTCATCATGTCTTGAATATCACCAGGCTTTGATCATGGAAGCCAAAACCAGTGTTTGCACTGAGAAACCATGGAAATGTGAGGACTGTGAGAAGGAATTCAAATATCCATCTTCCCTGGAAAGTCATCAGTGTGGCCACACTGGAGAGAGACCGTTCACCAGCCCTGACTGCGGATTAGGGATTCATTTGATCATCCAGTCTGCTGACACACCAGCAAGTTCATATACGAGAGAGGCAGTTCATCTGCTCTGAGTGTGCGAAAGGATTCACTCACTCATCCCATCTGCTGACTCACCGGCACGTTCACACTGGGGAGAGACCTTTAAAAGATCCACACTCTAGGAATTGCGAGAAAAGTTCGAGAGAACTAATATCTCACACTAGTGAGAAACCATTCAGGTGCTGTCACTGTGTGACTCAGTTCAAGCGATCATCTAAACTCCCAATACACCAGCACATTCACACTGGGGAGAGACCGTTCATCTATTCCATATGTAGGAAGCGTTTCATTCACTCATCCGACCTGGTGAAACACCAGAAAGTTCATTCAAATGAGAGACCTTTTCAATGTTCAGGCTGCAGGAAATGCTGTAAATGTTCTGGAGAACTGATGTCCCATCAACATGTTCACACTGTTGAGAGCCCAGTAAGATACTCTCATCTTGGGACTGGGTACAGATGAATATGTAACCTCGTTGTACACCAATGCATCCACACAGGGGAGATACCATTCACTTGCTTCATGTGCAGGAAGAGATTAGTCAGATCATTTGTACCTGCTGAAACAAGAGCAAGTTCATTCTGACCAGAGAATGTGGGAAATGATATAAATATTCTGAACAATTAGCCCCCATGAACTTGTTCAAATTATTGAAATAACTTTGAATGTTCAGATTGCAGAAAATGCTTTAAAAGTCCTCAACAATTGATGATCCATCAATGTGTTGACACAGGTGAGAGACCGTTCCAGTGCTTTCGCTTTCAAACTGGGTTCAGATGATCATTTCACCTCATTGTATGCCAGTGATGTCAGACTGGAGGGAGGTCGTTCGCCTGCATTGAATGTGGGAAGGGATTCACTCAAACACCTGACCCCCCCCGCCCCAAAACATGAGTGAATTCACAAATAACCACAGTGGTTGCATTTTGCTATTAATTATGTTCAGTAATGAACACATTTCATTGTTGTCTGTTTCTACTGATGTTAAATTGACTTTCCTGAAAATATAGGTTTTTATTTTCTGGATAAAAGGCAAATAAATTAGCTTTGTATTTAACACAAAACTTACATTTTGTTTTCAAATGTCCCAAGCACAAGTTAGTTTCTTTTGGCCTTCTTAACGAGAGGATTCAGATACAGGAGCAGGAATGTCCTTCTGTGATTCCACAGGTCTCAGTGAGCCCATAGCTGGATTCTTGTGTGCAATTTTCATCTCATTATTCTTGTGGAAGAATGCTTTGGCTGTGAAGGGAGTACAATGAAGGTTGACCAGAATGATTCCTGGGATGACAGGACTGACATGTGAAGAAAGACTGGATCAGTTAGGACTATATTCACTCGAGTTCAGAAGAGTGGCCTTTTATAGAAACAAAAGAATTCTCACAGGGTTACACAGGATAAACACAGGAAGGCTGTTCTCAATCAACAGGGTGTCCAGAACCATGGGTCAGACATAAATAGGAGCATAAAGATGGGACCCTAGTGTCTCTTTAACCTGTCATCGACAAACTATTTAGGACTGAGATAAGAAGAAATTTCCTCACCTCTGGAATTATCTGCCACAGAAAGCACCTGAAGCCAAAACATTGAATGTATTTATGAAGGATTTGGATATAATCCTTGGGGTGAAATGGATCAGAGTATGGAGAGAAAGCAGGAACAGATGGCTGATCAGCCATGATCGTGTTAAATGGGGGAGCAGGCTTGAATGACCAAACGGCCGACCTCTATTTTCTTTGTCAATGTTTATTATTTTCCCAAATACTTTTTCTCTTCTGATCAATATTATGGTTCTTTCCTCCCCTTTTGTGCTGCTGAACTACTTAATTTTTTTGTAATGTTGTAAGTGTTCCCTACTATGAAGATTGATTTAAAATTATTTGTTCAACTCCCCTGCTCTTTCCTGGCTCCCCGTTATCACTTACAAACCTCATTCTCTAAGGGGCCGATGTTCACAGTTCTCTTTTTAGCTTTTGAAATACTTCATTGACCACAGTATGTTTTCTCCTGTTATGGTTATTTCCTCCCCTTTTTGCTGCTTGACTATTTTTGTGTATTTTAAAGTTGCGAGAATGCCCTAATGTGAATATTGTTGGAAAGTATTTGTTTAACTCTCCTACCCTTTCCTAGCTCCTCAATGTTACCCTTTACAAAGCTCATTTTATAAGGGGCCGACGCTCACAGTTCTGTCCTCTCTTTATTTATTGAAATAATTAATCAACCACAATATACATTGTTCCTCCATAATCATCTACAAGGCCTTGTGTGGTAGCATTGTGAGAGAGGCCGAGCCACAACAATGTACAACAGTTCAGTAATGTCCAACTGCATGCAAAAAAGGCAAGTTTCATCAAAGCTTTTTGTCTTGCACATTTCGGTTCATTCACAATAAGCACCAATGGAAAGGGAACAAACGTTTTATACTGTAATGACCTGACTGGGCGAATAATAGACTCTGATTCGTCAAGGCATTACTAGGAAAATGCACCAGTTAGATGATGACCAAACTTTGTTTAAATTTCACGCAGACAGATTGACTCTGATTTTTCAAAGCATCACTGGAGACCTCAACTAAAGAAGGGCTGGCCCCTGTCTGGTTGAGTTGAAGGAGGTATTATTAATATTATTTGGGCACTATTAATATTTGAGCACTGTAAGCACAAACTGGTTGGCTGTGGCTAATGCGTTATCTGTTGTGAAGAGACAAAAGGAAATGCTGTTTGCCAAAATCTCCCAACCTTTAGGTGGAGGTGAGGAATGCTGCAGAATGTGATTGTAAATATTATCTCCGAAGTGGAAAACAGGTGGACTGTTGCACTTAAGAAACAATTCCTATGGAAGATAATGTGGGAACATCATGCTGGTAAGTCAGTCGCACATAGTGAGGGGATGGGCAGTGGGAGAAGACACAGGAAATGTGTAGCCCGAAACAGAATCTAAAATACATGCATGATTGGAGGCAGTGGAAGTTCAACAATGGCAGAGAGGTGATCAAGGAAAGCAAGGGTCATAAAGCCATACAGATGGACAGAGTTATACAGATTTACAGCACAGAAAGAGTGCCCTCCGCCCACCATTCCAATGCTAGTCATCAAACATCAGTGAAAGAGAGCAATAGATGAACATGGATTCAAAGTTGTCACTCCAGATGCAGAGACATTGAACCTCTCCCAAATAACACAGAGGACAGCAATAAAATCCCTAAATTATTAATGACTCATTAAAAAATATTTAGCCCTGAAACAGTCTTATTGATTACAATATTCAAATCTGCTGGAATCTGCAGCTGGAAAGATTTCAAAAGTTCCGTGTCAGAGAATAGTTTCAAAATTAAGGAAATCCCTTGGAATCGGGTGATGTAACTGAGGTTATTCCGTGGAAATTCTATGAGTTAGTTTGTAAAATCAATCTCCATCAGCCATAGCGAGCCATTCAGAAGAGATAATCATTTCAATTGATTTGAGTTTTGCTGTGTGTACCAGCCACTCTGAGCTCTGATAAAATGAGTTTCAAAAATCCATCCGTCAGTCCAGGACAGATGTTCATAACATCCCCTCTTCATAGCTCAGGATGACTGACTATCCTCCCTGCTGTACAATATCCCTCAGCGTGGCCAGCAGTCACTCAATTTGAGGATAGCGTCTCCTCAGGGCCATGAGTTTCTATCCTAGGTTTTCATATGAATGAATCAGGCTTCTCCATCCACCCAACCAGACAATTGGCTGCTTGCTCTTGCTGCAATCCTAATGTGTCTGAATGAAACCCAGAAACAAAACCCTGGTCATTGCCGTTGAGAAAAATTAAGTAAATTAATAAATCATGTAATATTGTAGATTCTATTAAGTTCTCTTCTAATCCGTCCTTCTATATTCAAGTACTTATGCACATATGTACCCAAGTCATTCTATCCTTGCCACCCCTTTAGAGATGTACCCTTTATTTTATATTGCTGATGTACATTCACCCCAGTAAAATGTATGACCTGACACTTCTCCACATTGAAATTCATCCACCTCTGATCCACACACCCCACTAACTTTACACAAGTTTCCAGAAAATTACGAGATGCATTGATTGAATGGAGAGTGAAGTATTTTCTCAGGTGAAAATGTCAATTACTATGGGACCTAAGTTTAAGCCAAAAGGGTGTATGTTTAAAGGAGATGTAAGAGGCAAGCGTTTCGACAGAGGGTTATAAGTGCTTGGAATACACTAGTAGAGGGGGTGGTAAAGGTGGATATGAGAGATAGGTGAATAGGCAGAGAATAAAGTGATATGGATTGCACAGAAAGAAAAGGTTTTTAGTTTAGAAAGGCATCATGTATCAGCACAGTCTTGGGGGCCCAAAGGGCCTGTTCCTTTGCTGTGTTGTTCTTCTTTGTACCATTCTGCTCACATTTTTCTCTGTTTCCAAATCCTAACGTATGCACAAATATTGATCCTGTCCCCTGTAGTCCTATGTTTAGAGCATTAATATATATTTGGAAAACACAAGGGTCTCAACATTGCCACCAAGGGAATTTCAATAGATTCATTCAACTGTCCCAAAAAATATTCAAAGCCACTCTTGTATTTCCTTTCTCTCAGCCAATTTTGTACATGTATTGTTATTGTAGTTATTTTCCCCAAAAACATAAACTCACGGGTCAGCTCGATAACATTGAATCACATACTTTCTGGAAGTCTTGGACAAACATGAACTGTATTCCTCTGATCAACCCCATATTTCACACGTTGAAAAGAAAAAGTAGGTCATTAACAGCAAGTTAACTAACATCATGTTTCCTGGAGAAATGTATGGCAACTTCCCATGAATTGACTGATCTCTGTCCGTGTGACTCTTCATTTTGCCTTCACCGTTGCCTCTACAAGTTTCCAAGCAACCAAAGTAAATTGGCTTGTCTGTAACAGTTGGATATATTCTTGCAACTTCTGTTTAACAAATGACTGAACTTTGCAATTTCCCTGTATTCCAGCACTACTCTTGATAAACTTACAAATTCAGCAAAGTTTCTGATCACTTCGAGCAGACTTTGAAACTAGACATGGAGACCCCCAGTGAGACAGTTCTCATTCTTCCATGTGGCTCACGATCTCAGAAGATACCCATTTTGGAAAAGCCTGATTGGTATTTTCTTGCCGCTGAATACCACGGGATTGTTACAGCTCCACTTGTCTCACGTTCAAAGCCATTTTCAAAACTTAAACACAAGCACAAGACTGATGAATGTAGAAGGGGTAATGTGCACTGAGCACATTCACTAACTAATACATGGGAGAATAAGGAAGATGAGATCCTCGTGCCTCTCTAGCCTGTCATTGACAACCCCATCACGTTGTAACACCTTGTGTCTTATGTTCCTCCTGCTCGCTTTCCAGGCAAACATTGGATTTGCCATTGGCCTGCATTGGCATTGAGCACTAATTGACCTTGGATATAGCCAGGCTGAGGGAGCTGAAGGTGAGACAGGGACAGAAGCAAAAAGAGATGCAAAATCGGAGTGTTGTGAATCAGTTGATTTCAGTGGGGACCACGTGCTGTGAGTTGCAGCCCGAGTTTCCCAGGAGTTACAGTGATTGGGCTAGTGTTTTTTTTTAATTGAACGTTTTCCTCAAGCATGGATTCCTTTTTGTAAACCATGCTGACTCTGCCTGGATCCGATCTGATCTGTACCACTCATAAACAAAACATTTTACTGTATTTCAGTACATGTGACAACAAATCAATCTATGCATCCCTCTGTTTCCCTCTCGGTCTGTCTGTTGATCTCTCTCTGTGTCGGTTCTACACTTTTTCTCTCCCTGTGAACCAGCCGCACTCTTCTCCAAGAGCAAAAGCCTGTAAGCCCATCCCCATTCTGTTAAGCTGGCAATGGCCTGTCAACACATCTCCACTGTTCTACCAATGACCTGTGAACACGTCTGCATTCCCTTCTTCTTGCAACAACTTATTAACACATGACCAGTCTTTTCTTGTAGCTACAGCATGTGAAACATTCCCAATCTGTTCCCCCAGCAACAATCTGTGAGCCCATTGCCACTGTATTGCCCGAGTCAAGGCCTGTGAGCAGATCCTTAGACGGTTGCCCTTGGAAAGGCCTATGAATCCATCCCCACTCTGATCCCCTTACAACAGGCTCATACCCATCCCCAATTTCATTGCAAATGTCTGTGACCACATCTCCACTGTACCCCAAGCAACAACCTGTTGAACATCCACAAAATGTTCTCGTAGCAACAACGTGTGAACTGATCCTGCCTCTGTTCTCTTAGTAACAGTCTGTCAGCCAATCCCTACTCTCTTCCCCTAGCAACGGCCTGTGAAACCACCTCCACTCTGCTGCACTGACAACTGCCTGTGACCCCATTCCCAATCTGCTCTGCTAGAAACAGTCTGTGAAACCATCAATACTGTATCACTTGCACCAGCCTGTGAACCAATCCTCACGCTTTTGCCTTAGCACCAGACTGTTCAACCATCTCCACACTGTTCTCCTAGCCGTGACTTGGGAACCCAATCCAAATTTAGTTTTATAGCAATAGTCTATGATCCCATCCCCATTCTGTTCCTCCAGCGATGGCCTGTGAGCCCATCTTAATCTTGTTCCCCTCGCAATGATCTGTTAACCCACTCCCACTGTGTTCTCCTTGCAATGGCCTATGAACCCATCCTAACAATGTTACTCTAGCCATAGACTATAAACCCATCCCACACTCTGTTCTCCTAACAGCGATGTGTGAACGTATCCTGAAACTGTTCTCATAGAAAATGGCCTGTTAACTCATTCCCACACTATTATACCTAGGAATGGCCGGTGAGCCCATCCCCATTCTGTTGTGCTAGCATAGGCCAGAGAACCCTTCGTTAGTATGTCCCTGTGCAGCAGCCTGTGAATGCATCCTCTGTTCTCCTCGCACCCCGCCTCTGTTCTACCAGCTATGGCCTTTGAACACAGCCCCACACTGTTGCTTTAGCAATGATCTAGTGACGCATTCCCACTCTGTTCTCCTTGCCTTGGCCTGTGAACCCATCTTCATTCTGTTACCCTAGCATTGCCCTCTGAACCCATCCCCATTCTGTTACCCTGGCATCAACCTGTGAATTCATCCCCACTCTGTTCTGCTTTTAACAGCCTGTGTACAGTGGATAGGGGGAGATTTGAAGGATGGAGGGGAGATGGGGATTTATAGAAAGCTGTGAGAGAGACAAGAAGCTGGGAATATGGGGGCAGAGAGGAAGGCAGTGAAATCTGTGGGATCAGACTGTGCAGCAGCCCCATTTCTGCCCCTTTGTCTCCCCCAAGCCCCAGCCCAGGTCTCACGCCCTTGTGGTCCAAACTCCAGAGACTGCCTGAGCCCCATAATTCATTTTCCCTGTGAGCATGTGAGTGTGGAATTGAACAACAAGGACACGAGATGGTTGATTATGATTCTCTCGGTCTCTCTCTCTCTGATCCCAGCTCCTGTCTGACGATTCTTCACTGCAGAATGATTTAATTCTCTCTGTCTCTGCATCATCCCGAGTTTCAGCTCCTGAATAAAATCACCGTGGGGGTGGAAGTAAGACAGAGAGAAATGAAAATGGATTAAAAATTTTTAAAAAACACCGAAAGCTCAGCAAAATCACACCGCTTGCTGCTTCAACAATGTGAGACATTCCCCACCCAGCACAGCAAGATCCCACTGCTGGTTGTCTGAACACCCACAATCTCACAGTCTCCTCACCTCACCCCACCCCGCCCTCCTCACCCAAACACCAGCACAGCTCCTGATTTTAAACCCAGAGAACGAGGAACAGGAAGATGTCTCCAACTGCCTCAGGACTGTCCCAGTGTTTCTGTTTGAGGGGAAGGGCAGGAGAGATATTTACTCCAGGGCCGGGATTCACACCCCCTCACACATCCCCCATCCCCACTCCCAGAATCTGTGTGCCTTACTCTGCCTACAAGCTTCAGTGTCAGATATCTCCCCACCTGCCCCAGCACAGAGACAGAGAAACAGAGACAGAGATGGTAAGGATGTGGGCAGGGGGAAGAGAGAGAGAAAAACAGACAGACAGAAATTGATCAAATCAAAACCAGGATATTTTGAAGTAAAAATAAACAGAAACAAAGGCAATCCTGCCACTGGCTGACCTCCAACATTTCCCCATTTTATCAGCATTTCCCCTGGTTTTGAACCCAAAGAAATGGAAAAGATTTCAACTGAGATCAAGGGGCAGATGCTTTCTGACTGCCCCCAGGGTTTATTTTTGTAGAGGCTGGACAGAAACTCAGTGGTGGGGAGTCACTCCCCAGAGCCTGTATCTCTGTCCCACTCTGCGTCCCCATTTAATGTTTAACCTGTCCCCACCAGCTTGTTCTCTGACACTCCCGTGAGCAGTAGCCAAAGAAATGACCAATGTTCCCCTCTGCCCACCCCCATTCACCAGGCACAAACCCCATGCCCACTCCATCTGGGATTGGTGCTGTTTCTACATGAAATATTAATGATGAACCTTCCAAAGTGTCCAGTCATCTGTCTCTCTCCCTCCCCATCTCTGTCTTTGCCCCTATCCATGGATCCATCTCTCTTGACTTTCTCCTGCTCGAGAATCGAGCAATGTTGCTCACTCTCTCCATTTTCTCCAAGTTTCAATAGCAATTCCCTCTCCTGCCTCACGTTTGCCATGAGTTCCCATCTCCCCACTGTGTCTCGTGGATATTTGCAATGTCAATGTCACATTTTGTAGGTTGAGGGTGTGACGGGAGGTGGGGTGGGTCTGGGCTGTGTGGGGCGGGGGGGGGGCGTCTGGGGATGGAGGGATGACACACCCACTCACTACACACTATCAGGCAGTCAGCAGACTCAGGCCACGACCCTGCAGACAGCCTTGCGTTGCACATGAAGGTGACGTGCAGGCTGCAGTGGTGCACAGTAAGATCCCACCCGTAGATGTGTGTGGGACTGCTGAGGGATTCCCTCAACACCTTGTCAGAGCCCAGCCCACCCCCTCCATGGGCTGCAATGTGAAAACAAGCCTCTCCCCCACTGAACCCGCCAGCAAATATTACACTCCCCCATTTCAACTTGGAGCTGGGTCAGGCTGAACACGGGAGTTAGCCTCTCACCACCACCTCCCTCGATCCTGTACCTGGCCCCACTAAGCATGCCCACCTCTACCTGTTTCAGCTGTATTCCTTTTCCCTCCAACACTCCCATCTTCACCCCAACCCCACCCCCACACTCCCTGCTGTGCAGGATCCCACAAACAGCAAAATGTGAAAATGGCCACACGTTGATGGAGAAGGTTAAGCTTATCCTGAACACTGGCGTAGAGGGAGTGGGGGTGGGATGTCAGACCCTGCAGTTTCTGCCCTTTGTAATGCTGAGCCCCGCCCCTGTGCCAGAGCCTGCATTGACCCCCAATTCCTCACCCCCACCCCTCCCACATATTAAAATAAGGTCCCAGTCAATGGGAACAATTCCCTCCACTCACCCCAAAACCTCATGGACAGGCCGAGAGGGGCCAAGAGGCGGGATTGGGACATGGGGCTGTTGAGGGAGGTTGTGGGACCCTAATCCTCCCTTCCCACAACCTGGCATCCCCATCCTACCTACCCACCTCTCCATTAAAATGGCAATAAGTCCCAGCGGAGTTTCTCCGAGATTTTCCAAGATGAATTGCAGGAAAGAAAACAGTTTGATGGATGGACAGGAGTACCCAGCTCACCCCTTCCCTCCCCTCCCTGTAGCCTTCAGCTCACCAATACACTTCATTCGAGTGGCGCCTGTACCTTCCATTTATTGCTTGCTGCCACATGGCCCCATCTGAAACACAGATATGACTCACACAGTATCACATTGGATTAGGACTCCTGATCTCCCCCCGCCCTCCCCTCTCCGCATCCCCATACACAACACCCAGAAGTGGCTAAAATTGGAATGAACGAAAAACCACACAGCAAGATCCCAACATAGTCTCACTGCATTCCAGTAGAAACACATCACAAACACAGCTTGAAACCAGAGGCTGCAAAGTTTGAGACAGTCATCCCCCTCCCCTCATGTCTGTGTATCTCTCCGACTTGTCTCTGTCTCATTCTCTCTAACCCAGGCTTCATCTTACTCACGTGTTATGAACAATTTCCTCTGCATTTTAAATGTTCAATGACTGGAAACCCCACCCCCACCTCCCCCAGCCCTTGTATCTATTCCCCACCTCCCATACATCCTCCCCACTCCCACTGCCCTCCGATCTCACTCCCATCCCCCCCTTTCTAAGCTTCTGCTTTCTGTCTCCATCTCCCTTTCCCCCTAACAACGTCTCTGAATTATACCTCTGTGTCTGAAATGTTGTCACCCCCGCCATTTAGTAACCCTGGCCTGTCACACTGTGGCATTGACTGTCTAAAATGGTGGGACAGTCTGGAGAGAGTGGTGGGAGTGGGGAAGACCTAAACTGAGGAATGGCAATGGAGAGAGGGAAAGGGGGAAGAGATATAGTAAGAGAGAAAGAAAGAGCCAGAATATGGTCAGAGAGAAAGGGAGGAAGACCCCTGCCTGAGGAAGGTGCGTGGAGAAGGAAATGGACAGAGTGAGACAGAGAGACAAAGAAAATGTAATAGCAAAGGCTCTGTAAACAACATTTGGACACTGGGCATCTTGTTGCAATGTAGGCCACACTACAGGTAATTTGACACACAGCAAGATCCCACAAGCAGCAGTGTGGCTGCAGACAGATTGTGTGACTCACTGATGCTGGTTCAGGGCTCAACTCTGGCTCCAGGCTGACAAAAAGCTCTCTCTGTCTCTGTGTCTCCCCTCCACCTCTGATATCTCTCTCTCACTCTGTCTTGCCCACCTCTTTGTGTGTCACTCTCTCTCCCTTCTAAATCTCTGATCTCTCTGTCTTTGTTCCTCTCTCACTGGTTCCCTCTCCCCTCCCCTTATCTCTGATCTTTTTCTCTCTCTCTCCCAGATTTAATCTTGAACATTGTAATCTTTATCTTTTTAAAAGACTGTGACATTGATGTTGGAGGATATTCTGTTTGATAAACGGGGGCACTGTTTCCCAGCATTCTGTGCCAGTAATGCTGCAGGTCACTGATACACAGTGTGATCCCACAGGTCACCCCTTCCTGCTCCAAAATGTGTTGAAATCACAATTTCCATTCAGGCAAGAGGCTATCAGTTTCTTCGGGACTCTTCTTTTCAAAAAAAAATCACCCCCCCCATCCCAGGATGTAATTTGGTGGATGGCACTTTCTGGAACAAAGTGATTGGAGCTGGGCAGTGAAGAGATATTGGAGACCCCAGTTCTCTCCCCCACAACATGCCCCCTCCCCCAGATCCTGCCTTCCTTTCCCAGCGCAGATACAAAGACATATTTTGTCCCTTTATCCCTCTTGTCCCAAATTACCTTGTACTGCAAACTATTTCGAACTCCCACTTTTCAAATAATGACGGGTCATGTTGCTGTGTGTGGGATGTTTCCATTTGTTTGACAAAAAAACAATGAAAGGAAGCTGGAGAGGGTTCAGGAGAGGAGACAGAGAGAGAAAGACAGAGATGCCCTCGCAGATACTCAGCAGATTGAAGTAAAATGGCTAAACAAAATTTTATTTTTGTGATTTTCAATTATTTTCATTGTGGCCTGCACACATCACACATTACTCTGACGTGAGAATGAGTCTTAGGAGAGAGTTTCACATTTATGGTTTTAATTTCCTCCGTGGGGAGTCCTGTCAGTCAGACACTCACTGGGAGGAGAATTAACATGTTTGTGTCAAATCCCAAAGCCCCACTTACTTTAACCACAAGCTTCAAACCTGTTTTTAAAAGTTACCTGAAGGCTCCTAAAAGAAAACCGGGGCACACCAGAGGAAGTCAAACCTTGAGGTAATGAACAAACACAAATTGCATGGGCCCTGCAGTGTGCAGCCTGTTGAACAGGCCTCTGGTCAATGCCTGACCCTGCCACCCCTCCTCGCTCTGGAGGAAACTTGTGTCCAAGGGAAGGATTTTTTGTCCCATTGTGGCTTCAAAAGAAATGGATAGAGCAAGAGGGGGAAAGTTATTGGAACTGGAAAGGAAGGACATTGTTAAAGAAATCACACAGCAAGAGGTGAGGGTTTGGTGTTTCTCCTTCACACAAGCCATCCCTTATCAATGCCAGGCTCTGATCAAATTGGGGAAAACTTTGGGAAAGTTCAATCCCAGACTCATGATGCAGGGTTACAAGGAGGAGATTATCGAGACAGTCGTATTGCTGCAGGCCAATGAGACACAGCAAGATCCCACTGCCAGCAATGTGTCAGGAACAAGATAAACCCAATGTTGGTTAAATGGTAAATGTTTTCTGTATCCCCAGGCACAACCATGACAGATACTTAAGAATCTCAAATACCTCTCCCTCCCTCCCTCTCTCTTCTCTCCTGCCCCCTCCCTGTTGCAAGTCTGTCTCTCACTCGCAATGTCGACTTCACATTCTCACATTATTACCCTGACATCAGAACAAGTCTTGTGTGAGATTTCCCATTTACAGTTTTAATTTCCTCCCTGGGGAGCCCTGACACATGTTTGTGTCAAATCACAAGGCCCCAATTACTTTAACCCCAAGCTTCAAACCCTGGGGTGCACCCCGTCCAATAAGCCTCAGGATGATACCCCGCTTTGGAGAAAGCCCTTGTTCTATGTCTTGTGGGACCCAAACGCTTCCCCTTTGGACCTACTAATCCCTTTGGAGAAAAAAAAAGACAGGAATGGTTGAAAGGCAAAGCAGAGACAGTGCAGCAAGATCCTGGGATTTCCTCTCTGTCACACGGACAATCTCTCAGCAACATCTGAACACAAACATGTCGGGTGATGAGTTGAGTTTCCATGCCAGTCCCTTTGTAAAGCTTTGAAATGATGGATCACCTGAATAAAACAGTCACTGCCTGCAACAATGACACTGGGACAATTGATACACAGCAAGATCCCACAGGCAGCAGTGTACCAGCAGTCAGGTAATCTGATTTTGTTCCCCTTCTGTGATGCTGGCTCAGTTTAATTATTTCCTGTGACCCCAGAATCTGACATTATAGTTAATTCACAATCTCAAATACTCTCCCTGGCTCTCCTGTTTGTCCTACTCTTTCAATTCTTCAAATCTTTCTCTCATTGTCACATTTTATCACGCTGTACTCCATCCTTGACCCACATTAAACCTCAGGATCAAAAAGAGATATGACTCATGCAGGTCCCTCATGGGATACAGTGGGAACAGGCATCTGGCCAATGTTGTCCCCATCTGGAAGCAAAGATGGTGGCCATGGGTACCCGCTTGGGCCAAGCTAAGCCTGCCTCTTTGTAGGTTACGTGGAACAGTCCCTCTTCCGCACCTACACAGGCCCCAAACCCCAGCTCTTCCTCCTTTACATTGATGATTGTATCAGCGCCACCTCGTACTCCCACGAGGTGCACGAACAGTTCATCCATTTCACCAACACCTTCCACTCCAAACTTAACTTCACCTGCACCATCTCTAATACTTTTCTCGCGTTTCAGCTATCTAGAATGCACCTCCTCCCACCCACCTTCCTGCAAAAATGCCACACCCTATTCCCAATTCCTTCACCTCCGCCAAAACTGCTCCCAGGATGAGGCATTCCACTCTCATACATCTCAGATGTCCTCGTTTTTCAAGGACAGCAACATCCCCCCCACAGTAGTTGAGAATACCCTCGACCGTATCTTTTGCATTTCCCGCAACTCAGCCCTCACACCCCATCCCCGCAATAACCAGCAAAAGAGAGGCCCCCTCGTCCTCACGCACCACCCCACGAACCTCTGTATCCAACGCATCATCCTCTGACACTTTCGCCATCTGCAATCTGAACCCACCACAAAAGGTATTTTTCCCTTCCCACCCTTATCTGCCTTCCGAGGGACCACTCTCTCCGTGACAACCTTGTCTGCTCGCCACGCCCCTCCAAGCCCACCACTCCCGCCACTTTTCCCCTGCAACTGCAGGAAGTGCTCCACCTGCCCCCACACCTCCTCCCTCACCCCCATCCCAGGCTCCACGAAGACTCTCCACATCAAGCAGATGTTCACCTGCACATCTTCCAATGAAGTATACTGCATCCGCTGTTCCTGGTGTGGCCTCCTCTATATTGGGGAAACCAAGTGGAGGCTTGGGGACCACATAGCAGAACACCTCCGCTTGGTTCACACCAAACAACTGCACCTCCCAGTCGCAAACCATTTCAACTCTCCCTCGCATTCTGCAGACAATATGTCCAACATGGGCCTCCTGCAGTGCCACAATGATGCCACCTGAAGGTTGCAGGAACAGCAACTCATATTCCGCATAGGAACACTGCAGCCCAATGGTACCAATGTGGACTTCACCAGCTTCAAAATCTCCCCTCCCACTACTGCATCCCAAAACCAACTCAGCTCATCCCTGCCTCCCTAACCTGTTCTTCCTCTCACCTATCCCCTCCTCTCACCTCAAGCTGCACTCCCATTTCCTGCCTACCAACGTCATCCCACCCCCTTGACCTATCTGCCTTCCCTGGACTGACCTATCCCCTCCCTACCTCCCCACCTACACTCACCTTTTCTGGCTCCATCCCCACCACTTTGACCAGTCTGTCTCCTCTCCGCCGATCTTCTCCTCTATCCATCTTCTGACTATCTCCCCGGCCTCCCAATTTATTTCAGAACCTCCTCCCCTTCCCCCATTTCTGAAGAAGGGTCTCGGCCTGAAACGTTAGCTTTCCTGCTCCTCTGGTGCTGCTTGGCCTGCTGTGTTCATCCAGCACTACATTGCGTTATCTCTTAATCCCTCTGGAAGTTGTTCTTTTTCGAAGCTTTCCTGGCCCCAGACATTTTGGATCTTCAAATTGTCGCTTTCCAAACCAGAAATTCCTGGGGATAAAAGAGAAAAGATTAGTTGAAAGGAGCAACTGAAGCATTTTGCAGCAAAATTACACAACAAGAGGCCAGGCTTATCTGCACTACCCCACCTCCACGGCGTTACAAAACATCACAGCAATATCCAAATACCAAACAAATCATAAGCTGGTTATAAAACAAAGGTTTAAAATATTAATAAACACACACACACACGCACAATCTCAACCAAACAGGGAGAGCTGCTCACTACACAGTGTAAACCTGATACATTTCTCAGTGAATGGTTTGCAGACTCCACCTCTGACACATTGCAATGTCCCTCAGGCTGCTCATTAGGGAGGCCTCTGTGTGATAGAGATGGTAATTCCCAGGATTGGAGTCTTTTGTTGGATTTTCCTGGTCATTGAGGTGTTAATTCTAGGGCAGCAAAGCATTACCATTCCTCTCTGATGAAGGGTCTAGGCCCGAAACGTCAGCTTTTGTGCTCCTGAGATGCTGCTTGGCCTGCTGTGTTCATCCAGCCTCACATTTTATTATCTTGGATTCTCTAGCATCTGCAGTTCCCATTATCTCTGAAAGCTTTACCATTCCTTGTTCTTCGAAACCTTTTTAAAGCCCTGTTGGTTCTGTCAGTGCAGTTTGAAAATATTTAACACTGGGCTCATAATAGCACCTAAGAGCCTGACTGCAGACGCCCCAAAAGGCAGGAATGGAAATCTGGTGGGGATATTTGCTGAGGATCTCTCGGGATTTTCCTGCCGTCAGTGTGGCTCCCAGAATCAAACTCTCTTTCTCACTCTCTTCTGCTCCTGTCTCTCCCTGGTCTGCACTACATATAGCCATTTCCAACACGGCTTTCAAAATTTTATTTCTTCTCCTCCTCTTAGAGAGGAAGATGGTGAGGAGGTGACCTAATAGAGACATACAAGATGATCAGAGGATTAGATACGGTGGACAGTGAGAGCCTTTTTCCTCTGATGGTGATGGATAGTGCGAGGGGACATTGCTTTAAATTGATAGTGATAGATATAGGACAGATGTTAGAGGTAGGTTCTTTACTCAGAGAGTAGTAAGAGCGTGGAATGACCTGCCTGCAACAGTAGTAGACTCACAAACTTTAAAAGCGTTTAAATGGTCATTGGAAAAACATACGGACAATAACAGAATAGTGTAACAAAGTGTGGGGCTGGATGAACACAGTAGGCCAAGCAGCATTTTAGGAGTACAAAAGCTGGGTTTTTGACGTGTTTCTATTGGAAAGCAGTGAGACAGTGTTGGGATCTTGCTGTGCAGTTGTTTGTTCATCCCAATTTTAGCCCCTGCTGGGTGTTGTGTGTGGCGATGGGGAGAGGGGAGGGCGGGGGCTAGAGCAGGAATCCTAACCCTGTGTGAAGCTTTGTGAGTCATTTCTGTGTTTCAGATGGGGCCACGTGGCAGCAAGCAATAAATGGAAGGTACAGGCGCCACTCAAATGAAGTGCATCGGTGAGCTGAAGGCAATAGGAGAGGGGAGGGGTGAGCTGGATACTCTCATCCATCCGTCAAGACGTTTGCTCACCTGCATTTCATCTTGGAATATCTGGGAGAAACTCCGCTGGGACTTATTATCATTTTAATGGAGAGGTGGGTGGGTAGGATGGGGATGCCAGGAATTGGGAAGGGAATAGTAGGATCCCACGACCTCCCTCACCACCCCGTGTCCCAATCCCACCTCTTGGCCCCTCTCAGCCTGTCTGTGAGGCTTTGGGGTGAATGGAGGGAATTGTTCCCATTGACTGGGACCTTATTCTGATCTCTGGGAGGGGTTGGGGTGAGGAGTGTAGGTCGGTGCAGGCTCTGGGACAGGGGAGGGGCTCTGCATTAGAAAGGGGCAGAAACTGCAGGGTCTAATGTCCCACCCCGACTCTCTCTACGCCAGTGTTCAGGATGAGTTAAGCTCCTCCATCAACATGTGGCCATTTTCATATTTTGCTGTTTGTGGGACCCTGCACAGCGGGGAGTGTGGTGGTGGGGGTGGGGTGAAGATAGGAGTGTTGGAGGGATAAGGAATACAGCTGAAACAGAAAATATGGGAACTGCAGATGCTGGAGAATCCGAGAAAACAAAGTGTAGGGTGGATGAACACAGCAGGCCAAGCAGCATCTTAGCAGCATAAAAGCTGATGTTTCAGGCCCAGACCCTTCATCAGAAAAGGGACGAGGCCCGAAACGTCAGCTTTTGTGCTCCTCTGATGCTGCTTGGCCTGCTGTCTTCATCCAGCTCCACACTATGTTATCACAGCTGGAACAGATACAAAAGGTGGGCATGCTTCGCAGGGCGAGGTACAGGACCTAGGGAGGTGGAGATGAGGGGTTAACTCCCATGTTAAGTCCGAGCCCAGCTCCAAGTTGAAATGGGAGAGTTTAGTATTTGCTGGTGGGGGAGGCCCTTTTTTCACACTATGCAGCCTGTGGGATCTTGCTGTGTGGGAACAGCCTGCAGCCGTTTGCTGTACAGTAGCAAGGCTACACTTTCCAAATTCAGATGAGACGGGGCGGTGGGGGAAAGGGTTTCTGAAAGTGGGTGGTATTGATACAGAAACTTTCAGGCTTCTTCAGTCTGTGGGGGGTGGCACAGGGGCACTGCAGGAGACAGCAGGTGGGATCCTGCTGTGCAGAATGTCCTTCATTCCTATGTCAGCTCCTCCCTTTGTGGGGGTGCTGTGGTGGTGGGGGGGTGGGCTCCTGCAGGTTGTTAAGGGAATCCATCAGAGATCCTGCATACCGTAGTCTGTGGGATCTTGCTGTGTACCCCCGTGGGCTCCATATCTCCCTCAGGCTCTCTGCAGGGTCCCAGGCGAGTTTTCTGACAGTCTGATAGTGGGTGGGGTGTAACATCCCTCATTTTGCTCCCGAGGTGAGACATGCCCCTCCCCACCACCTCTCATCACCCCCTCACCCTCCAAAATGTGACAGTGACATTGCGAATGTCTCCCAGACACAGCGGGGAGATGGGAACACGTGGCAAATGTGAGGTAGGAGAGGGCATCAATGTCAAATAGAGAGGGAATAGGGAGAGAGTGAGGCATTGAGCAATTATCGAGCAAGAGAAAGCTCAACAGAGATGGAGACATTGATAGGGACAGAAAGAGAGAGCACAGGGCTGAAGGGAAAGAGAGAGAGAGAGAGAGGTGACTGTACCAGTGGAAGGCTCATTTTTAATATTTCACGTAGAAACAGCACCAATCCCGGACAGAATGGACACGGGTCCTGAGCCCGGTGAATGGGTGTGGACAGGGGCGGGGGGGGGGGGGGGGGGGGGGGCACTGGTTTTGTTTTTCAACACACCCCCACCCCATAATGTCAGAGAACCAGCTGGAGGGGGCAGGTTAAACACAGAGGGAGGGAGAGACACAGGCCCTGTGGGGTCACTCCTCCCACTGAGTCATTGCCCAGCCTCTCAGAAATTAAACCCCGGGGGCAGTCAGAAAGCATTTGCCCCTCGAATCCAGATGAAATCTGTTCCCATTCTCTAGGTTTAAAATGAGGGGAAAGTGCTGAGAAATTGGAGAGACTTTGGAAGTCAGTCGTTTTAATCCTTGTTATTTTTGTTTCAAAATCTATTGGCTTTGATGGGATCAATTTTCTCTCTCTCTCTCTCTCTCTCTTTCTCTCCCTGGGGGATTTCTGAGAGACTGAAGCTTGGGCACAGACAGAGGGAGACAAACAAGAGTCTGGGAGTGGGGATGGGGGTGTGAATCCCACCCTCTGGAGTAAACATTTCTCCCGCCCCGGTCCCCTCAAACAGAAACACTGGGACCAGCCTGAGGCAGGTTGAGACACCTTCCTGTTCGCCGTTCTCTCAGTTTAACATCAGGGGCTCTGCTGGGGGACTGGGAAGCTGTTAGGTTGTGACGTCCAAACAGCAGTGGGATCTTGCTGTGCTTTTGTTGTTTTCTTTTACATTTCAATCAATTTTCATTTTCCTGCCTTTCCACACTCGCCCCTGAAGAGATTTGATTTGGAAGCTGAAACCCGGGATGATGTGGGGCTGCTGCACACTCTGGTCCCAAAGATCCCACTGTCTTCCTCTCTGGCTCCATATTCCCAGTTGCCTGTCCTTCCCACAGCTTTCTCTAAATCTCTGTCTCCCCACAGAATTCACAGCTCAGCATTCACCATCACCCCACCCCTCAGATCCCTCCCCCAACTCTCTCACACCTTTTCCCAGTTTTTGCAGGAACTGTTTTAACGTTCAGCCTTTCCCATTTCTGAACTTCCCTGTCCACCTCTCTCCACACCTTTCTCTCTGCCCAATGGGATCTTGCTTTCTTGCCTGATGGTCATTCTATCTGTGACCACCCCTCTCTGTCTCTCCATGGTATCTATTTGCTCTCCTCTCCTTCGATTTCTCTCTGTACCTGTCCTTCCTCGTTCTCTCCCTGGGATTTCTCTCACTCTCTCTGTCAGTCCTTCTCTCTCTGCACTCTGGATTTATACCCCACTCTCACCTCTTTGCCCTTTTCCTTGCTGTGAATGAAACTTCTCTCTCTCACCCTGTGGCTTTATTCTTCTCTCTCTGCTCCTTTCCTTGGGTTTTGTCTTGTCTCTCTCGCTGGTTTCTTTTGCTCTCTACTCCCTCTGTCTCTATCCCTGACTTGTTTCTCTCTCTCTTTCTATATCTTTCTCTATTTCAGTCTGTCCTCTCTCTCTACCTGTTTCACACTCTTTCTATCGCTGTTCCTCTCGTGCCTCTCCTTCCATCTCTCTCTGGTCTTTCCGTCCCCCTTTATCCATCCCTCTGTTTCTCTTCCTACCTGTCTGTTCATCTCACTCTGTCTCTGTCTTGCTGGGGTAACATATTTACGGGGTAAAAGCCAGGGTGGGCAATGTTTAAAGTGGGCAAACATTTGTTGGAGGGGGTCAATATTTGACAGGACATAACGTGGGGTGTTGATGAATTGGAATGGGGGCAAACTTTGGGGGCAATTGAAGTGGGCAAACAAAATATTTGCGGGAACAATGTTGTGCAGGTCGGGGCAAAATATATCTGCGGGGGGAATGCAATATCTGAGGGGGTGATATTGTTTTGCGGGCACAAGATTTGGGAATAATGTGAGGGTGAGGGAGACAGACTGAGGAAGGGGAAAGACATGGGAGAGAGGGACCATCCCCCTGCAATAACTATTCAGCCCCCTCCCCCAACTCTGGCACTGAATCCAAATCTGACCCAAGAGAGAGTGAGAGAGGGATAGGGATACACAGGCAGACAGAGAGTGAAACTCCCAGGGAGAGAGAGAGAGAGAGAAGGGTAGAGATTGGGAGAAACCCAGGGAATAGTGCGAAAGAGATAGATTCCAGTGAAACAGTGCAGGACAGAATGGGGAACACCCCTTGGGGTCGGGGGTGTAAAACTGGGAGGCAGTGATGCAGACAGAGGAAAAAAAGAGACAGAGAAAGACTGAGGAAAAAGACAGAGAGAAAGATAGAGGGAAAAACAGGGTGGGGGGAAAGGTGACAAAAATGAGAGGTTACCAGTGAGGGAGGGGAGAATGAAATAAAGAAATACAAGAGATGACTGTGTGAGACAGAAACAGAGGTGCAAGACAGTGAAAGAGAAAGAGAGAGAGAGAGTGAGAGAAATGGACCAGGAAAGTGACAACTGCTGAGACTTTAAGAGGAAGTGACAGACATAAAGCGAGAAGAGAGAGAGATTAAGAGACAGTGTGAGAGACAGAAAAATCAGAGATAGAGATAGGAAAGACATAATCTGAAGAAGTGATCCTCCCCATTGCTGTGAGTCCCAGCTCTCTCTCTCTCAATCGTTTCTCACACTTTCCCTCTGTCCCATGAGGGACCGATCCAGCTCCTCAGGCTTTCTTCAGCCTCAAGCTGCTTCAGGGAGCGGGTGGCAAAGGTTCAAAACTGGCATTGAGTTTCCAGCAGTACACACGTGTGTGCACACACACCTCTCCTGGCTCCATCCACATGGCAACAGGAAGTATGGCTGAGATAACAAGGTGTAGAACTGGGTGAACACAGCAGGCCAAGCAGCATCTTAGGAGCACAAAAGCTAATGTTTCGAGCCGAGACCCTTCATCAGAAAAGGGGGATGGGGAGGGGGTTCTGAAATAAATCAGGAGAGAGGGGGAGGTGGCCCCTGAGGTTGGTCCAAGGGGAGGAGGGTAACCTCTTCAGGTTAGGCATCCCTGGAAGAGGCTTCGCAGTGAGGTTAAAATTGTATCAGACATAATGGGAACTGCAGATGCTGGAGAATCCGAGATAACAAAGTGTGGAGCTGGATGAACACAGCAGGCCAAGTAGCTTCTTAGGAGCACAAAAGCTGACGTTTCGGGCCGAGACCCTTCATCAGAAAGGAACCCTCTCCCTATCCAACTTATCTGATGAGGGGTCTAGGCCTGAAACGTCAGTTTTTGTGCTCCTAAGATGCTTAGCCTGCTGTGTTCATCCAGCTTCACACTTTGTTATCCCAGTTCTTCCAGTCAGTTCCCAGCTCTCTCTACCTGATATACACCTCCTTCCGGTATAGAGCAGAGTAAGAGGCTTGTTTGTGAGATTAAAGGGGGGTGTGAGGAGGTGTGAGAGAAAGCAACAACTCAAACGTTCCATCCAATGGCTCCTGTTTGTCCCTCCCCTCCCCATTCAAACAGCCACTCTGTCTCTCACACTCCTTCCCCTTCTCTCTCTCTCTCTCTCTCACACACACACACACACACACACACACACACACACACACACATACACACACACAGACACACACAGACACACACGCCTGAAATCCACACAGATGCAAAGCTGCAGTTTCAAACTAGCTACAACACCCTTTCATTCAGACAAGGGAACAGAGTTTTCTGCAGCCAGGGAACCCAGATTTATCCCACAGGGGAAGACCATATTTTCACACAAACACAAGATGTGAGTGGGATTGAACTTAACCAGGACAGTTGGCGAGTTTAGATTTCATGATTTTCTGAGAATGAATATCAATCAGTTTCACAGATGGACATCAAGTGATGATATGGATCTGTTGTACCATTGGGCGTATGTACATTGCACAAATGCTCATGTGTTTCTTAAACACATTCACCTTCTCCCTGACAGTAGCCAAGAGACATCACAGCACTGTCCCACTTTCTCATCGGCATTTCATTCGTAAAAGCTGGGAATTATCTGACTGACAAAAACTGTCATAAAGATGGTTAATCTCAGGGCAGTGCCTGCCACTGCACATGGAATCTGTATGTGTAAGATAACAAAGTGTGAAACTGGATGAACACAGCAGGCCAAGCAGCATCTCAGAAGGAGCACAAAACCTGACGTTTCGGGCCTCGAACCTTGTAATCTTGTTTCTTTGTGTCTGTGTGTTTGAGGTGTGTGCTTTTGCGTTTGTGTGTGGCTGTGTCTATCTGTGTGTTTCTGTCTTTGCATGACTGGGGCTGAGTGTATATGTGTGGACATGTGTGTGCATAAATGTGTCTGTGTGTCGCCATGTCTGTGCGTATATGTGTGTGTCTCTGTGCCTGTGTGTGTATGTGTTTGTATAAATGTGAATATTTCTCTATTTGTGAGTATGTGTTTGAAAGTGTGTATGTGTCTGCTTTTCTGTGTATAAATGTGTGTGTATGGGTGTATAAATGTGACTGTGTTTGTCTATCTGTGTGAATGACTCTGTACAAATGTGTATATCTCTGTAACTGTCCGTGTCTGTTTCTGTCAAACTATCTGTGTGTTTGTATCTGTGTGTGTGTGTGAGAGCTAGTGCATCTAAGTGTGTGTTTTAGTGCATGTCCTTGCGTCTGTGCCTTTGTGCAGTGGGCTCTTCGTTGTTTAGGGTGTGACTCCGCTGAAATGGGGTTATCACCCTTCCCCCATTTTACTCTGCCCACCCCTCTTGTAGCTAAAGTGAAACAGTTGCAATGTTGATGTGTGCCATATGTGTGTCTCTGTGTCTATCCCTGGCCAGAGTGGGACTTACTGGATGGAAGTTTGAATGAATGAATTAAAAAGTTATGAATGAAAAGCTCAGAGTCTCTTTCTCCCTGTTGTGTTTAAAGTGACACAATGCCACCCTCTGGTGGCCGCTACACAAGCAGCAGATAATTGTCGAGAAAACTTGTGAATCTCTCGGGTTGCACAGTTGTTTCCTTCTGCAAACAATGCCTTTGGGGACTGAGAGCAGTTTTTATCTATCGGTGTTGCCCCTGAGATATCAGCAGAATGAGAAATTAACACACTGCTAGCCTCACCCCTCCACTTTTGAATTATTTTCCCAATTAGAATCTAAGAGAGTAGATTACAAAACATTACAAATTGCAGAAATTGCAATAACATTCACCATGTCTCCTGGCAAACAAAGATGTGCCTGAATAGAGTTACAATGATTGTGTATAATGTTCAGAAAACTGCCAGAAGACAAATCATTATCACATTGCAGACGGAACATAAACATTTCTGAACATGAACATATTCACTCTGACCAGCGTCAGTACAATTGCAATCCTCTCCACACCAGCACACTGTGAGTGTGTGTGAAAGCGTGTGTGTGCGCCTACCTGTGCCTGTGTGTATTGATGCTGCTGTGGGCTACTCTCTCTCTCTGACTGAACCCCCTGCTGGCTTTCACCATCTCCCATCCCTGTGCAGTGGTGGGAGGAGGCCAGCAGAGGATGGCATTGGTTCAGAGATAGGAGGAACTGCAGATTTTGGAGAATCTGAGACAACAAGGTGCAGAGCTGGATGAACACAGCAGGCCAAGCAGCATCAGAGGAGCAGGAAAGCTGATGCTTCAGGCCTACACCTAGACATTTTCTGAAGAAGGTTCAAGGTCCAAAGCATCAGCCTCCCTGCTTGTCTGATGCTGTTTGGCCTGCTGTGTTCATCCAGCTCTGCACCTTGCCATCTCAGAGGCTGGTATTGTTTCATTTTAAACACGAGGGAACAATTGGGAGTGAGACGCAGATCCTTCTCTCTCTCTCTCTAACCCCCACCTCATTCTGTCTCTCCCCCTTCTCTCACTGCCTCTCCTGCTCTCTCATTCCATCTCTCTACTCCTCCACCCTCTCTCTCTTGCACTGTCTCATCCCTGGAGTTTGGCCCACCATTAGGAAAGCTCATGTTTGATGTGATGGTGGGTGAACGCCCCCTTCCTGCCAGAATGTGTCGAAGGAAGGTGATAAATCTAATGCGCGAAGCAAAATGGGACTATGGACAAACTAAGACAGTGAACATTAGAAGATATTGAGTGTCTGTGAGCAGTTTATTGTTGAGAGTGTGATGCCTGAGCGCCCTGTCCACTTCCCTTCCATCACTTCGCTGAACATTGAAGATAACTCACTCAGAGACAGTAGGAACTGCTGATGCTGGAGTCTGAGATAACACAGTGTGGAGCTGGAGGAACACAGTAGGCCGGGCAGCATCAGAGGAACAGGAAAGCTGATGCTTTGGCTTGGGACCCTTCTTCAGAAATGGGTGAGGGGGAAGGAGGCTCTAAAATAAATAGTGAGAGGGACGGCGGTGGTAGACGATAGATAGTGGAGCTGATTGGGTGGGAGAGAAGACGGACAGGTCAAGGAGGAGTGGGTGAAGCTCGTATAGGTGAGTGTAGGTAGGTGGTTGTGGGGGTGGTCAGTGAGGTGGGAGGAGCAGATAGGTGGGAGGGAAGATGAGCAGGTTAAGGAGGCAGGGATTGGCGGGGTATGCTGGTCTTGGGATGAGAGCTAGTGGGGAGTGTGGAGGATACGAAGGATATATTTCCCTCTCCATCCCAACTGCCTTTTGAGGGACTGCTCTCTCCACAACTCCCTTGTCTGCTCCACACTCCCCACTAGCCCCACCAGCACTGGCACATTTCCCTGCAACTGCTGAAGGTGCTACACCTGCCCCTGCACCTCCCCCCTCACCCCCATCGCAGGCCCCAAAAAAGCCTTTCACATCAAACAGATGTTCACCCGCACATCCCCTAATCCGGTCTATTGTATCTGCTGTTCCCGATGTGGGCTCCTCTACATCGGGGAAACCAAGCGGAGGCTCGGAGACCGCTTTGTGGAGCACTTCCAGTCAGTTCGCAACAAATGACTGCACCTCCCAGTCGCGAACAACTTCAACTCCCCCTCCCACCCCTTGGACGACATGTCCATCCTGGGCCTCCTCCAGTGCCACATCGATGGCAACCGGAAACTGGAGGAACAGCAACAATGATACAGTTCACTCTGCTGCTTGGCTCTCTTTAATGTACATATTTATCAATTATAATTTGAAGTAATAATTACAGTCAGTGGAATGGTGCCTTTTCTCTTTGGCCTGTGAGTTGAGAGAAACATTGACATGTTTCCCTGTAACCCCCTGTGGGATAAGGTTGGATAAACCAGCACTACCCTCAGTCTGTTACCATAGCGACAGGCTGCTTCATTGCTGAAACATTGAACTGAAATGAGAAAATCCTGGATGGATTGATTAATGAGTGAATTTGATTGATTGATGAATTTGGGTAAAGGGATATTTCAGCACATTCTTCAGCTGCTGCCTGAACTGAGTCTGGGTCACGGCATAAATCGCGGTGTTTGTGCAGCAACTGAGGAGCTGCAGCATGAAGCCCAATTCCATCACAAAGTAACCTAGGAACACAGACTGATACCCAAACCCATACATCCGGAACCATATAGAAAACACCATTAATATTGACCATAACAGGATGAAATTGGCCGAGATCACAAACAGTAAAATGATGGATTTTTTTCGATTTCTCATTTCTGTGTCACGCTGAGCGTCCCGATTGGTGTGAGCCCGGAGTCTCCTGCGGGCTCTGCTGGTCACTAAAATGTGTCTGACGGTGAAAACATTGAGCAGCAGAATCAGGAGAAATGGGAGAGTCGGGGTTAGAATGTGGTGGAGGAACTCGATTGTGGTCCAGGCACGAGATGATTGAACATCGTCTGTTACATCACAAAACCAGGGGAGGTTCAGCAGCCAATAGTGAGCTGAGAGCATAAAATACCAGAAAATGTTCTTTAAACAGCTCAGCACAGTCACTGTTCCCAGAGCCACAGCCGCCGTTTTCTCACTGCAATATTTACTTTTCAGCTTCTGGCAACAAATGGCCACAAATCGATCAAAGGTGAAAGTGACAGTGAACCAGACAGAACAGTCAGTGGCTGCATAAAGCAGGACGGCGTGGATATTACACACAGGGATGGAGAGCAGGAAATAAAACTGTTCCCGATAAACAATGGGAATGTGTCTGAATATCAGGTCGAGGATAATGACCAGTAGATCCGTCACTGCCATGGCCCCCAGGTAACGTCTGACACATGGAGACAATCCACAATCTTTATAAAGCAGGACGTAGATCGTCACTACGTTAACTGTGAGGAAAGAAAATAAATAAATTACACATCAGTCTGGAAGCAAAGTTACCAGTTTGATTGAGGGCTCAGTGACATTTTCAAACGTATCCCTGATTTATTGAAAAAAAAGATGAAGTTGAAATAACAAACAGTAATGTCTCATTTTTTTTTACAAGAAACGTAACGTAAAACACAAGAAACACTCCCTCCCCAAACACACAGATAAACATCCAGGGAACAGATGGTTTCTAGAACATTCCCAGGGACTCGATCACTTGAGAGCAGGCACAGGTTACTTCTTTACAGTTCCTGATATAAAGGTTGAAGACATTGCCTTCCTGAAGGATTCAAAAAGGAATTTTGGAATTTTGTGTCTCTTCGTCTAAATTGTGGCCAATTTTCGGTTGTGAAGAAACATGAACGCAGGGAAAATATATTCATTCCATTAACTGACGGAGGGGATTTTGAAACAGAGTCTCCATCTCACAGGAACGGGATCTTTTCCCTCGGGATCGAATCTTTTGTTCAATTAACTGGCATCCAACCATTCACAAACAATGTCAGTTATAGAATGTTCCGGAGAATGTCTGTTACAGAATGTGATAGTGTCATAAAGATCCACATCACAAAGGCCCTTCTGCCCATCAGTTTTGGTGAGACCCACTCAGCCTCGCGGTGGGAATCTCTCCACAAACTCAACACAACTGGCAAACACAAATTAAAGTCATTGCCAGATCAGCTGAAGTGGTCATTTATCTCACATTCTCAATCCACCTCACAAACCAGCCCAGACACCACAAACCCAGATGGAATACCTGTTCAGCACGGAACACTGTGCAGACCAGGCTAGTGTCCTGCTCAATACAACCCGGCAATCTGTCCAGAGTGGGACACTGTGCAGGCCTCACCAGTCACATAGATATCAGTCCAGCACGGGGAGCTGTGCAGGCCGCACCAGTGCATTGATGTGTAAGTCCAGACCAGGTATCTCTCCAGCACTGGGGGCTGTGAAGTGAACACCACTGAACTGATCTGTAAACCCGGAGCAGTTACCCTCCCAGCGTGTAGATCTGCACAGACCACCCCAGTGCAGTGCCCGGTAAAGCTGCGTTAAATCGCTGCCCAGCCTGGGGAAACTTGCAGCCCATGCTGGAAGTGACAGGATGTGCGGCTCCCATCCATTTACAGCTCCATATCTCCAATGTGCCATGACAAGGGATGCCATGGGTGTGAAAATCACTGCCAGAGAGAGATGGTGGGGAATCAGTTTAAATATGAAAATTGGGAGGGGTTTGCGATATAGACAGAGAGGGGAAGGTGAGAGACAGTGCCATGGAAGGATGTGTTCACAAGTTATAGAATGCTGACATGTAGACATTTTGATAGCATCTGGCAACATGGGTCAGTTTTTCAGGAATGATGTGTGAATAGGATATTGCTGTGAATTCAGATAATGGAGAGTTTTGAATGAGCATTTTGTTCTGCATTTATGACTGAGTGTGGTGAGCACAGTCTTTGGCTCATTGGGCTGAATCTAACAATAATTTGTCTCAGTGATATGTTAATTGATTGTGCCAGAGGGATAGTCTGCAGGAGGCTGAGCTAGTTTTCTGATGTTATCTCATCAAACTCCCCTCAGTATCTACCTACCCCAGCACATGCCATTCCTCCTATTCAATGCCAGTCTGATTGTCCCAACCATAATGGCTGGTAATAGTTCCCATCGCCTGGATGACCCAGGTATCCCATGACCCCTGGCGCAGGTGCCAACTTTAAAAAGCCAATGGGCACACATTTGAACTTTCTCAGTTCGACCCACCCTGTGCAATTTACACCGAGCCTGGCAGATAAGGGGCAATTGCACCAAGATTTGTCGAAAGGGACATGGAGGTCCTGATGGACGGCCTAGTACAAAGGAGGAGCATTCTTTTAGCAGAGGAAGCCACACCGAACATGGTCTGAGCTCACCACCCAGCTCAGTGCAGTTTCTGCAGTCTGAAGAAATGTCCAGCAACACAGGAAAAGCAACAATAACCTTCCCCGCTCTGCCAGGATAAGTATCACCGTATTCTCTCTGCTCCATCTCTCTCTCTCTCACACACACACACACACACACACACACACACACACACACACACAGACATACTCCCCAACACTGAAAACACTGCATGGATCCAACACTGTTGATTGATTCAATCTGGACACCTCACATTCACCTTCATTCCCTCCCTTCCATTCCGTCATTCAAAGAGAAACAGCCTGGAATAGGACAGAAAAGGCCAAGCAGGGCAGTGGTGTTCCCCACATCAGTTCCCTCACCCACCTTCCCCCGCCGCATGGGGTGGACCCTGGAATGAGCCGGAGAGAACCAGGACGACCCGTGTGGAGATTTCAAAATATACACGTCCCACTGACCGAGTAAGGAGTAATGTTCAGTGAAGGGTAATTCTCACTTTAACCCCACTGTCAGTTCCATTGCCACCTGGTACAGCTTAGAAACTGTGTCCCTGATGCCATCTCCCTTTTATATCGAGCCGGTACAAATGGAATCCCCATGGTCTCGGTGGGCAGGAGGGTGGGCTCACAACACATCGTCTCCACCAGCTCCCAGGAAGGGAGCACGGAGTCTCCCTCCTGCAGCTCCTTCTTCAGACAGCTCAGATACTGAAACTAACCTGTAATATTTACTCGTCTCCCAAATTGTCCTTACATCTTCAATAATCAAGCATTGAAAATCTCACAGAGTCACAGTCCCCATGGAACAACTGAAATACTGTCACACTCACTGGAGAGAGCAAATACTGATGTACTCTCATGGAGTGACTCAAATAATGAAATGCTGTCCACGGAATAACAGGAATCCTGCCACACACCAAATGGAATGAATGAAATATTGACAAACCACAGAGCCAGAGAAATTCTGATAGGTTCCCCTTATTTGTGTAAGTATCGGTGTATTTGTGTGTGTATCTGTGTGTCTCTGTGTGGGGCAGGTCTGACAGTCTCTGTGCTGTTTGATGTGATGCAATGCCTCCCTCTGCTGGTCTCCACACGCCACTGCACAGGCAGCAGCAGAGGATGGGGAGCCATCAGGGATTTATACAGAGAGGGCCTGGGAGGGCAGCGGCTCACAACACCATCTAAACTGATTTCTTCCTCATGTACTTATCTAAATGTCTTTTAAACATGGTAACTGTACCCACTTCCACCATTTTGCCTGGAAGTTCATTCCATACATGATCAATTCTCTGAAAATTATTGCCCCTCACGTCTTTTCTTTTAAAGAAGCTTGCTCCTCAAAACTTGAAATATCCCCATCGTCCTGAAATCCTCCACCCTCGGAAAAAGGTACTGACATTCAAATTATCTCTATCCTTCTTGATTTATAAGCCCCCATCAGGTAATCCCGCAACCTCCTACGCACAAGTGAGAAAATTCCCAGCCTCTCCTTATAACTCAAACCATCCATTCCCAGCGACATCCCGGTAAATCTCTGCTGATCCCTCTCCAGATTAATATTATCCTTCCTATAACATTGCAACCAGAACTGGACACAGTACTCCAGAAGATGCCGCAAAAACGTCCTGTGTAATCTGAAAATGACATCCCAACTCCTGAACTCACAGGTCCGAGCGATGAAGGCCGCGAACTAAACACCTTTTTAAACACCCTGTCCATATGTGACACAGACTTTACAGAACTGTACCTGACAGTCTATATGCGTTTCTGCAACACTACCAAAGGCCCTAATTTAAATTGGATAAGTCTTGCCTTGTTTGTTTTTCCAAAAGCAATGTCTTGCATTTCTGCAATTTGAACACAATCTGCCACACCACAGCCCAGTGAGTGATATTCCCACCCCCCCACACAACCCTGACATGTTTTGAAAGACCCTCCCATCCCCAGAAGGCCTACAAACTCTGGCCTTTATTTTCCCAAAGACCCTGTGCTTGCTTTGCCTTGTGCGGGCAGGAGGAGGGGTGGGGGTAGATTGCAGACCAGCCAGTGGTGAGGAGACGCTGGAATATAATTTGTTGCTTTGTAACATTTAATTGTTTTAGGAGAAGGGCAGTCACACGTTTGAGGTGGGAAATAGTGACCTTCAGTATGGTCTTTCGGGGTCTGAACTTATGGTCTTTTGTCATCTCTGGTGTTCAGTAATAATATCTATTTGAGAATTTTCATAATGCAGAGTATGCCTGCAGGATTTATTTCCATAATGATGCAGTCTACAGATAATCGTCATTTAAGCTGGAAATCATGGCCAAGCTATTAAAGATGTTAATAGTTTATCTCAATGGCACAGCACATGCACTCAACATCCTGTAGTTGAGGCAAGTACCTTGCGTTTGTTGAACACTGAAAAATCTTCCCTGTGTAATTCAGTAAATTTAACCAGAATTTGATAAATCCAAACTCAGCTGAAATCTGGCGCGCAAAATGTGACCCAAAACATGGGCATGACTTTGGTCTTGTGTAATGGGTAGCGCCAATGCCTCTGTGCCTGTGCTCTGATTTGATTCCCATCCCCGAACCTGTGGTAATGTCACTAGCTCTGGATCAAAAGTTCTGGATTCAAGCCCTGCCAGTCACAGAGGTGTATCACAGCCTGTCAGAACAGGCTGATGGGCGACTGTACAGGAGAGTAATGTTGCAGAATCAGGGGCCATCGCAGTGTGGTGCTAGTGTCTCCACCTTTTGGCCCAAAGGTCTAGATTCAAATTCCCCGGATATGTTTCATAATACTTCTGAACAAGTTGGTTATTTTTTTCTAGAATTGTGACTTGATTGAGAAAGAAGCGGTATCAGTGTTGAATTTCACAATTTAGCCCCAGGGTAACAGAAGAATAATGTTGCGGGATCAGGGACGATTGCAGTGTGGTGGTAATATCCCTACCTGTGGGCATAAAGGTCTAGATTCAAATCCCACGGAGCTGACTCATAGTATGTTTGAACAAGTTGACTGAAATTTTTTTCTAGAATTAGATTAGATTCCCTACAGTGTGGAAACAGGCCCTTCGGCCCAACAAGTCCACACTGCCCCTTGGAGCATCCCACCCAGACCCATCCCCCATAACCCACACACCCCTGAACACTATGGGCAATTTAGCATGGTCGATCCACCTAGCCTGCACATCTTTGGACTGTGGAAGGAAAGCCGAGCACCCAGAGGAAACTCATGCAGACACGGGGAGAACGTGCAAACTCGGCACAGTCACCCGAGGCTGGAGTCGAACCCGGGTCCCTGGCACTGTGAGGCTGCAGTGCTAACCACTGAGCCACTGTGCTGCACTATGGGGACTTAATCGATAAGCAAGCGGTATCAGTGTTGAATTTCAGAATTCAGGCCTGGGATAACAAAAAGCACAGCCATTCATGTTGATTCGAGTAAAACTTGCACTTTGTATGTGTGGATAAAATCATGAAGGGTATGGAGAGAGTGAATTGTCAACGTCTTTTTCCCAGAGCATGGGGAGTCAAAAGTTAGAAGGCAAAGATAAAAAAAAATGGAATGAACTGCCAGACGAATTGCTGGAGGCTTGTGAAAACAACATTTTAAAGGTATCTGGATGGGTATATGAATTGGAAGGGTCCAGGGGAATATAATCCAAATGCTGGCAAATGGGATGAGATTAATTCGGATATCTGGTCGGCATGGACATGTTGGACCAAAGGATTTGCTACATCTTTAGGTTCAATCATCCAATTTTTCAAGATCTCTTTGTAATCTAAGACACACTTCCCTCTGCACATTCAAATAATCTCAGTGTGTACACACACACACACACACACACACACACACACACACACACACACACACACACACACACAATCACACACACACACACACACACACACACACACACAGCTATGTCTCTAAGACAGAGATAGATACGTTTTGATCAATAAGCAGATCGAGGGTTACGGTGAGAAGACAAACATGTCAAGCATAATCAAATAGCAGAGCAGATTCGATGGGCCAAATGGCTAATTCTGCTCCAATTTCTTATATTGTCTGGTCAGAAGGTATCAGGAATATTTTCCTAAGAGAGCAGTGATGGCTGAGATTGGTAAATACTTTACAGAACAGAGTCATTTGGAATACGGAATAGGTTTGAGGGGTTGAATGGCCTACATCTGCTCCTATTTGTTGTGCTCTTGAAAGAGGAGGTAACCTGCTGTGAGGGTAACACACTTTAAGGAGTCTCCTAATTAACATTGAGATAAGAATGTATCTTTCTCTTTAATATTGTGCAGTCTGTGGTGTTCTCATCCCCAGGGCACAGTGAAGACTGGGTTAGTGAAGGTATTCATGGCAGAGCTCAACTGACCTTTAATGGACAGGAGAGCCCATTATTGGGAATAAACAGGAAAGGGGTGTTCAGCCACAAACAGATCAGCCATGATCTTTTTAAATTAAGCAGCAGGCTTCAGGGTCCAATTTGCCAACTGCAGCTCGTATCCTGTGTGTTGCTCTCTCTTTCCAACCCTCAAGGCTGTTACAGAGGGAAAGGAAGTCCCCATTCAAACAATGAGATGGTTCTGGCAATGAGATAGGAGATCATTTTTCCTCTCTCAGGAGTTACACAGGATTAAAATGACGTATTCAGACATGGAGTCAGAGAGACATAAAGATATACAGTATACAAACAGACCCTTTGATCCAACTCGTCCTCGCTGCCCAAATACCCTGAATAAATCTGGGCCCATTTGCCAGCATTTGGTCCATACCTCTCTCAACCTTTCCCAAACATTTACTCATCATGATGCCATTTAAATGTTGTAATTGTACCAGCCTCCACCACTTCATCTGGCAGCTCATTCCATAAACACACCACCCTCTGCATGAAAATGTTGCCCCTTAAGTCCCTTTTAAACCTACCCCCTTTCCCCTTAAAGCTGTGCCCTCTCGTTTTGGACTCCCCCACCCCGGGGAAAAGATCTTGATTCTTTCCACCTCTCTGCCCCTTATGGCTTTGCAAACATCTGGAAGGTCACTCGTCAAAGACATTTTTTAAACCTTTATTGTGTACCAATTGTGGCATTTTTCCACACAGCACCCACAGCCAAAAATGAAATTAATCATTAAGATTATCTGTGTTCATGGTGTTGTTAAAGGGACAAATGTTAACCAGACTGATAGGAAATCTCCCCTCCTCCTCAACACATGTCCGGGGAAAATTGGGCACCTGATTGAGAGGGCAGACTAGTTTTATTGCTGCATCTGAAAGACAGCATTTCTGACTGTGCAGCATTCCACTCAAATGTCAGTCTATATTCTGTGCTTGTTTTTTCAATGCTCAAGGATCAGAGTCATTGACAGTACAACCTCTACCTGATGATCTGACAACAAATAACCCTGATGGTGTGTTGCTGAGCACAGAATCACCTGGACAACCAGCTGCACACCACAGGAGAGGCCCTGCAACCTTTCCCAGCTGCTACACAGCGAGCCCTGGTTAGCTAACAGGAAATGCAGAGTAGGGATAATTATTTATTTTCAGTTTGGGAAGCTGCAACTACTGGAACTCCTCAGGGATCAGTGTGAGGTCATCAACAGCTTACAAACTAGATTCCTGCTTTGGATCAAGGGCTGATAGGATTGGAGCTCAATTTGCTAGTACACCAGCAGAGTCGTCCAATTAGATGTCAAGTGGAGGCAGAGCATCTACAACGGGCTGTAGACAGGGGATGAGAATGAGCAAACTTTCGGCAATGCAAATGAAACAGTACAGTGTGTGTTATGGGACGTTTGTATTTCGGCGAAAGGATAAAACAGCAGTAAATTATATGACTGGAGAAGGAGCGCAGAGGTCAGTGCCACTGAGGGATTTGTGCGTCCTGGTACATAAATCATATAATATTGCTCTGAAGATGTTGCGAGTGATTTGGAAAGTGAATTGAATGATGTTGTTTCTTGCAAAGTGTGCCCGGTATGATCTTAGGCATGTTTCCCTGCATCTGTGCAGTGCAAACACGACAATGTTTGAAAATTTTCAAAGATGGTTCTCTATACACTGCCCTGGGAAGAAGGCATTGTGTTCTGGAGGATTAACAGCTCAGGCCTGAGAATGAGAAATGTTCTTTTTGATTATGTAAAATTTTCAAGATGGTGCACCTGGTGAATACCTGATGGGTATTTCCTCGTGTATGGGAGAATAAAACTGAGGAAGTAATTTTAAAAAATAAAACAGGTTCTGAGGAAGATTCCCTGGGCCTGAAACATTAACTCTGATTTCTCTTCATCAATGCTCCCAGCCTGCTGAGCTTTTCTAGCAATTTCTGTGTTTATTTAGGAATAAGCCACATTCATTTTAACACAGATATTGTGAAGACATTAAACATTTTATTTTTAAATTACGCAGGCACATATAAACATATCTTTAAATCAAGTAGGCCCACTTGTTGCGAAGGAAATGACTCTGTGTCCAACAGCAGCAATGATGCACCGACATGGAGCAGAGAATGTGGTGGAAACATATAGTTCGGTCAAGCAGATCATGTTCCACTTTGGGGATCGAATAACATTATTGAGTGACTCAACTCAGAAAGGGAAAAATAATGTAACCTCCCTGTTTAGCAATGGCCTATTGCTCCCTCTCTTTTTCCTTCTTCCTCATCACAGAAATGTATGAGATCTATACACGGTCAGTCATCTTTACCGCTCATGGAGGATTCATGACAACAATTCACTCGAGTCTCCCACTGCCTGTAGCAAAGGGAATTCAGCCAAATCTAACTGTTCCAGGAAGGAATCTCATTGCCAACAACTTGTGCGAACAGAACATATTTGGAAGCAGAATAACATTTGGGGAAGTCTCATACTTTTCCTTTAATCGTGAGCTCATCTCTTACGTGGACAAAGTTATTTCAAATTAACATTTCAGTTTGTCTTCAAACATACGTACGATTGTGTGTGTGTGTGTGTGTGTGTGTGTGTGTGTGTGTGTCATTATTTTTAGAAAGGAAAAATATCAATGTACATATTTGCAGACGCAAACTGTTTTACATTCTTCTTTCCAGCATAGCTTGAATAATTCTATTTTGGTCATAAATCTGCTTTTTAGCAGATTAAAGAAAACTGCCTGTCTTGTTCTTAACACCGACCCTGACCCAGCCTGATACATATATCATCGGCCACATCACCAACCTGGTTACATATAAAATTTGTTGTGATCAGTGGAGGAGTGGGACTGGAAAAGGAAACAGTGACCAGCCAAGCCAGGGAACCATAGACCAGTGAGCCTGACATGAGTGCTGGGTAAGTTTTTGGAGGGGATTCTGAGGGACAGGATTTACAAGCAATTGGAAAGGCAAGCATTGATTAGGGATCGGCAACACGGCTTTGTGCGGTGTAAAACATGTCTCACTAACTTGATTATTTTGAAGAGGTGATAAAGAAGGTTGATAAAGGCTGTGTTGTCTGTATGTGCTTTAGGATGGTGTTTGGTAAGATTCCGAACGGTAGACAGATTATTAATGGGAGGGCACATGGGATCCGGGGGAGATAGCCAATTGAATTCAAAACTGGCTTGAAGACAGAGGATTCTTTTACAGACTGGAGACCAGTGACCAGCGGTGTGCCGCAAGTATCAGTGCTGAGTTCCCTGCTTTCCATCATTAATATAAAGGATGTGGATGTGAATATCAGAGAAATGAAGAGTAAGTTTACAGATAACATTAAAGAGTGGTGCAGTGGACAGTGGTGAAGTTTATCTCAGAGTGCAAAGGGACATTGATCAGATGGGCCAATGGGCCAAGGTGTGGCTGATGGAGTTTAATTTAGACAAATGAGAGGTTTTGCATTTGGTAAGGTGAAGCAGGCAGGACTTATACAATTAATGCTAGGGCCCTGGGGAGCGTTCCCAGATAAAGAGACCTTGGGTGCAGGCACTTAGTTCCTTGAAAGTGGAGTAGCAGGTAGACAGGATGCTGAAGAACACGTTTGACACCCTTGCCCTAATCAGTCAGAGCATTGGGTATAGGGGCTGGGATGGCATGTTGCTCCTGTACAGGACGTTGATGAGGCCACTTTAAGAATACCGTGTATATTTCGGTTGGCTTTGCTAAAGGAAGGACGTTGTTAACCTTGAGAGGAGCAGAAAAGATTGGCAAGCATGCTCCTGGATTTGACGGTTTGAGCAAGAGGGAGATGCTGAATAGCTTGAAGCTTTTTCCCCTGGAGTGTTGGAGGCTGAGGGGTGATATTACAGAGGTTTATAAAATCATGAGGAGCATGAATAGTCTGAAAAGCCAAGATCTGTTTCCCAGGAGTCAAGAAGTAAAGTGCCTGTGTTGAAGGTGAGAGGTGAAAGATATAGAAGGGAATGTGGGGCAACATTTTCATGCAGATAGTGGGGTGTGTGCAGAAAGTGCAGCCAGAAGTGGTGGGGACGGGTGCATTTACACAGTTAAAGGGAACGTGGATTGGTAAATGCATAGGAAGGGTTTAGATGGATATCGGCCAAATACTGGGAAATGGGAATAGATCGGATTGCATTGTTACATTACGTGAGTTTCTGATTCTATAAGATGGATGAGAAGAAATTCTAAACGTGCATTTTGAATGGGAATTCTCTTCCCCAGAAGTGTGTGGTGCCTTTCCGTTTACATTTATTCAGAGCTACAGTCGTGAAATAGTTAACAGATGTTGTGAAAAAAACCAAAGCCTCTCAAGCTATTTACTCAAGTTTTATTAACTAGACAGCTTTGTGCTCTTGTTCAATCCCTCTCTTAAAAGAATCCAGGACAAAATAACCTCATACAGTTACAGCATTGTCACACTAGTTCGCACATCGAGCTGTTACGCAGGAACCCGGGGAAGCCCAATTTGGCACTTGGCCCTGCTGTACAGCCCCTTGAGCCACTGACATATGAACAGGAGGAGGCCATTCAGCCCCTACAGTCACTTACATGGAAACAGAGTGAGGTAACTGATGCTCCAACATGACAAGCAAATGGGGCAGGGGCTGCACAGATAGTCTGCTTCACGCTGTTCCTCATGTGTCCAATGCTCGTGGTATACATGTGGTACTTTAATGCAGTTTTACAGCAGTGAGGTGGGAAGCCTAATGTTTTGTGCAAAACCTCAAGCTCGCATCCTCCAACAAGACAGACTTGTGTTCGCTATGGACGTCAGAATCTGGTTGGAGTAGCTTTCTGTTTCAGAAGTAAGGTATTATGGCTAATGTCGGGATTGTGAACAACATGACATTCAGTGTAGGGTCACACATCAATGTGGAGAGAGTTCATTCAGAGCCAGCACTTCATGCTCAATCGACATGGAGCTCTGTGTAATTCTACATGTAAAACCAAGATGTATTTACATCGGCAACGTATGGAATTTCTCACCATATCAATGTGTTGTTTGGGCATAATTGTTCATCGCCAACCCTAAGTTTTAATGGAATTATCTGTTATTCTTTCACAACTCTACAGATTAAACAGTCCGTTTCCTCATGGTGCCATCATCTCAGGGATGAGACTGGTGATAATCGCCTGCACAGTGCCTGTGGGAAGGTGATCTTTCCTTACAAAAGAGACCAAATTGTACACAGTGACCCTAAATACTCTCGGATCAAGGCTCTACAGGTGCAGAAAGATGGCTTTATTTTTGTACTTGAATCATTTACAATGAAGGGCAACATACCATTTACTTCCCTCATTACTGATACCCCTGTGTGTACTACATTTAGGAACCTTTGATCACAGACAGGCAGGTCGTTTTGGACAACAACACTTGCCAACCTCACACCATTTAATCAACACAAAATGAGATGTATACTCTTGCAGGCCACATCCAAATTGTCTGCATGCCTTTCAAATTACTGTGGTCCAAACACGTAACAGTGTTCAGTCTGGAAAAGGGATTAACTCTCTCTATGGTCTCAACTAAACAATTCTCAATCCACGTAGTAGATTCCCCCTTACCCCTGGACTCCAGCTTTATTCATTCACCTGTGTGCAACCGTATCAGAAGTATTCTGTTAATTCAAATACACCGCTCCCACTGGTTCTCATGTGTGGATGCTTCAACTATTATATACATATTACTCAGCCGTGCACGCACTGGATAAAGGACCACAACACACAGGAATAGCCAGAACAAATAGGAAAGTACATCTACTTCTGTCGATATTCTAGTTTTCTCTATTTTTACATCTCATCATCCATATTCTCTCTCACTTTCTCTCTCTCTCATACATACATGACATATACTGAGTTAATAAATACTCCAATCTTTCTCCATGTCTTCTCTCTCAAGCCTCCCTCTTCCAGTTTAAATGAATTGCTCACATTTGGATGTGACTTGATTATAATTGAGAAATGAAACTACAAAGACATGAGTGAGGAATTGTAGCAAAGAAGACTGTGAAGCAGCAATGGAAGATGTTTCTGGGGATAATTTGGACGCAGGTCCAAAATTTGTGGATGCTCTAATTAACACAAACTCCACAGGTTTATCAAAGATGATTTCCCTTTCCGAACCTAAGTTGACTTTGCCAAGTCATAAAATGATTCCCCAAGTGTCAAGTTTTCACAGTCCTCATAAAAGATTTCAATATTTTCCTCAAAACTGGCAACAAGTTGTCCAAATTTTCATTTTTTTCCCCTCCCACTCCGGATTTTATCTGGATTACAACAGTTATTTCCCAATCTGCAGGAACAAGAAATTCCACAATCTTAAGACTTTTGTATGGTAGCAAATAATTCTTTCTTGTAGTTACAAGTGTTAAATGACATTTGGATAATTGCATGAACAGGGAGCAATTGGAGAGGTATGGGCCAAGCCCAGGCAGGTGAGACTAGGATAGTTTGGGATTATGTTTGACATGGACTGGTCAGACTGAAGAGCTGTATAGCCCTGTAACTCTTTCACTAGCTCTATTGCCACCTCCATGTATACTCTGGGACGTACCAGAGCAAAGTAGCAAACTTCAGTTCAATTAGTTTTGTGTAATTCCTCTTTATTAATTCTAATCTCCCACAGTTTCTCATTTTCACATTCACTCTGCCCTGTGGAATTTCTGGAAGATTTTCTGTATCTTCTTCTGTGGAGACAGGGTAATGTATCCCACTCAGCAGTGGGTCAGTGGGGGTGAGGTGAAGAGAGATGTCCTCTGTCACCAAATGAATACATTGGAGCACTGCACTGAGGAGATGATGGACATGGCTCCCACTCATGGCTATCGACGGGTTATGCTGAAACTGGTGACACAAAGCTGTAACCACCTCATTTTAGAATCAAACTGCCCTCACACTTTGCAACTGGCATAGGAGCAGGGAGAGATAAGAATAAGTACACAATTAAAATATTAGTCACTGCAAGTGTGGCCAGAAGAGAACTGCAACTGGAAAGGAGAAGATTTTAGTTTATTCGGAAAGAGCATTGAATAAGAAGTGAAAACTGGGAATATTATTGGTGATAAAGGGAATATTGTGATCTAAATCAGATCAGGACAAAATGGGCCCATGGAGGTTATGAACTCGTTTGTTGCTCCACGGGTGCTTGTAAGTGAAGGTGAAAAAAGCCATGGAATAGGAATAGAGTTTGTAATTGAAAGTGAATACAGTAGCTTACAAATTTGTCAGATATAGATCACAGAAATTGAGACGCTGTTCACAACGTTTTACACAATAAAGGAATGGACAGAGATAGAGAGACCTACCGGGAACTCCAACAATAGCGAGGATGGGATAGTAACCAGCCTGAATAATCATCAGTACAGCTTCTATTCGCCATGTTAACGGTAACCAATCGATCGAAAGCCAGTAAAGGCCATTGGATAAACTCCTGTCCTTTGTTGGAACATTCCAATCTATTCCTGTCAGATTCTGGTACATTGTTGTAACATTCCCGTGTGTGGTTCTGAGATTCTGATCCATTATTGGAACATTCCTGCCAGCTCTTCACAGATTCTGATCTCTCCCTCTCCCTGGAGCTGCTGATCCCAATCGTGTTGAGGATGACACAGCTACTGATACTATAGGATAACACATTGGAAGAAACCCCTTATTAATAGCAGAGTGAAACCCTCCAGTGACACAGTTAGTATCCATGGAGACTGACATTAATTCAAGTCACGGAACAAACAGCTCCAGTTTCACTCCTTTCACTCTGACACTTTTAATGTAACAACAATACCTGGTCTGGGTGGGATGCTGACATTGCCTGCTATTGGTCTTAGTGTCCATCCCCAATTACTCTCACAGTGAGAGAAGTAAAGGAGAAAGGTGATGCTTTCTCTACACAAGCTCAATGATTCTGCCGTGTCATCCACATGCGATATCACACGTAACCGTTTACCTAAGAGCCAATCGAGAGGTTGTTACTGCACTGATGTCTTCTCCACCACAACAACTGCCAATCTAAACACTGTCTCTGGCCACAACTGCCTGGAGAAGGACTCGAAATGTGGATTTCGCTGAACTTTCCTCTCACTGCCCTAATAAGGCAACATTTTATCTTTAACACAATACTTTCAATAATTTGCTTCTAAAGTTACAAAGAACTTTTTTTGCAGTTTATACAGCTTTTCTTTCCCGATTTTTTGGCTTTCGCCCAAAAGTAAACATTACATTTCCAATAGCTTTGCTTATTGGGAGCAAAGGGTCAGGGACAATATCTATGTGAGTGATTAAGAAACAGTAAGGAAGAGGGGACAGTGGCTGTGCAGACTGGGCAGGACTAACGTGATATCACCCAGCAGCCAATTTCTTCTTCATAGGCGGAATAAAACAAATCACAGAGAAAGAAACAGAATAAATTTGGCTGAAGGAATGGTGAGTGACAATGTAAACAAAACACGGTAGTTTGTAATGGAATGGAGGGGAAATGATTTTATATGCACTGTTTAATCAGTGCGTGTGCAGATAGATAAGATTGCTTATATATGCACACGAAATTCAGAGTTATTAATGGAGACATGTTGAACACAATATGATGCAGAAGATGTGACCTTGTCTTGTTTGTGTCTTGTTAACATTGCGCTCAATAGAGAGAGCCCATCTCCCCCATTCACACCTTTATTTATTCTCACTGTACATCTGCTCCTCTTTCACCACAATTAAAATCCCATTGTATCTTACACGGCGTCCCCACACCCGCTGGTTCCTGTCACCACTCCTCTACCTCTGTCAAGGTATTAAAAAGATCATTTTCTAATCCTTTCTAGTTCTGAACAAGGGTCTCACTGGACTTGAAACCTTAACTCTGTTTCTCTGTCTCCTAGACCTGCTGAGTTTCTCCAGAAATGAATCGGCACTGACTGAATTTTCAACAAAACAAGGAACCGTGCATGCTGGAAATCTGAAGAAAGAAAAATTGCTGCAGAAACTGGGAGCTTTGAAAAGGCATCACTGGGTCCAACAGCTTCACTTTGCTTTCACTCTGCAGATGCTGCCAGACCTGCTGAGTTTCTTCAGCAATCTGTGTTTTTGAATGAATTCTGAAAAAGTGTGTCAAAGTTGCTCAAACGCCCTGTCCAACATGGATCCCCAAACACTGAGAAGTGAGTGACAGCACAAGGTGCAGAAATGCATTGGTTCCAAATGACATAACGCTGTCATCACTGACACTGCAGAGCTCTTAGTCATGGTCAGGGAGAGAAACATTCACTTTAAAAACTTTCATACAGTGTGGAAACAAGTCCGCCAGCCTAACAAGGCCACACCGACCCTCAGAGCACCCCATCCAGACCAATCCCCTTGTTACCAGCCTAACCTACACATCCCTCAACACTATGGGCAATTTAGCATGGCCAATTCAGCTAGCCCGCACATCCTCAGACTGTGGGTGGAAAGCTGACCCCCTGGAGGAAACCCACGCAGACACCAGGAGAATATGTAAACTCCACACAAACAGTTGGAATTGAACCTACATCTTGGGCACTGTGAAGCAGCAGTGCTAACCACTACGCCACCGTGCCACCCGAAGGTGCCCCTACTGGAAGGGAAAAGATTCAGATGAATATGTTAAATGTGTTTTGAGGAATGTAACAAATTGGAGACGTGACACCACAGAAAGACCGTCAGAAGAACGAGAATATTAAAATGGAAGTGCTACCAAATCAGAAAACAGAGTAGGTCACTGCGTACAAGGGCAATGATGACTCGGTCTGACCTGAGGGTCATTACATTGCACTTATTGCAGCTCAAACATGGGCATCCAGGTGGTGATGGAAACCACAGCAGCAGCAGCAGAAGCAGAATTGTATTCCACCAGGATCTGTGACTTTTTGTCGCGGATAATCCCTCAGTCTATGATTCCCATGAAGCTGGTCAATGGTTCAGTGATGAGTGCAGGCAAACACGCCGGGGTCAGAACCATGTGTACCTGAAACTGATGCCAACTGTTATAGATACTGCATTTGACTGCTTGTATTACAAACAGCAGAACTAATGCATTACAGACAGGGTGGAATGATTGCAAGATCAACAGGTCAACTATCCTGCTCGAGCCGGTCATAAATGGTGATGGGGGCAGCAGGAACTGCCGATGCTAGAATCTGAGATAACAAGGTGTGGAGCTGGATGAACACAGCAGGCCAGGCAGCATCAAAGGAGCAGGAAAGCTGATGTTTCAGGTCTGGACCCTTCTTCAGAAAAAAAGTAGCGGAACAGAGCACTGAAATAAATAGAGAGAGGGGGCGGCAGTGATAGAAGGTAGATCGTGGAGCAGATAGGTGGAGAGAGGATGGACAGGTCAAGGAGTTGGGGATGAAGCCAGTAAAGGTGAGTGTAGGTAGGGAGATTTGACAGGGGTTGGTCAGTGAGGATTGAGGGGCGCGTAGTGGGAGGGAAGACAGACAGGTTGAGGAGGCAGGAATGAGACTAGTAGAGGTGAGGTGAGTCGAGATGGGAAGTGGGGGTGGGGGTTGGTCAGTGAGGGGGGAGTGTAGGTGCTCCACAAAGCAGTCTCCAAGCATCCGAGATAACACGGTGTGAAGCTGGATGAACACAGCAGGCCAAGCAGCATCAGGGGAGCAGGAAAGTTTGACGTTTTGGGTCGGGACCCTTCTTCAGAAATGGGGGAGGGGAAGGGGATTCTGAAATAAATAGAGAGATGGGGAGGCGGATCGAAGATGGATAAAGGAGAAGATAGGGTGAGAGGAGACAGGCAGGTCAAAGAGTTGGGGTTAGAACCAGTGAAGGTGAATGTAGATGTGGAGTTAGTGGGAGGTAGGTCAGTCCAGGGAGGACGGACAGGTCGGTGGGGGTGTGTTGGGTGAGGATAGTGGATAGGGGATGGGGGATGGGGGTGGGGCTTGAGATGGGAGGATTGGTTAGGGAGGCAGGGACTAGTTGGGTTGGTTTTGGCACGTGTGCGAGGGAGGGGAGATTTTGAAGCTTGTGAAATCCACATTGATACACCCTTGGACCAGTAAGAGGCAGGTTAGGGTGACACTGAGGACGGACGCGGATGGGAACATCATACACCCACCATCCAGCTTCGCGATCGGCGGGAGCAGGGGCTACCTGACCGACGCAGAGCAACTCAAAGTCTGCCATGCCTGTGGTAGGTCAGGTCACTGCAAAGCCACCATCTGCAGGAACTGCAGGGAGGAGGGACACCTTGCAAAGGATTGCCCAAAAGAAAAAAGCTGCAACATTTGCGGGTAAGTGGGCCACCTCTACAGGGCATGCCCATGCCGGTGGACCACCTACACCCAGGTCGCCGGCAGGGGCAATGCGGGCCAGCCCGCTGGAGGAGAGGAAGGCACCAGGCCCCTGCAAGGACCCCCTAGTGTGCAGGAGGGCCAGGTCGTGCAGGAGGGACAAGCCCCGCAGGATGGACCCGAAGCCAGCAAAGCGCCCCTGCAGGCTCCGCACCCCCCCCCACCCCACTGGAGTCGATGGAGGAGGCGACAGGTGACCCAGGGGAGTGGACGACAGTCCGGAAGGCAAGGAGGAAGGCAGGCCCCAGCACCGCAACCATCAGGCAGGAAGAGGCAGCTACGGGGGTGCTATAAGAGCTCCTCTGACGAGGGGGATTCGGAAGAGGTCCGCCCAAAGCAGAAGCTGAAGATTTCCAGGGAGAAGGAAAGCAGCACCCGGCTTCCAGGGGATGGGAGGCGTCCTGAGGCTCCCTCCGACACTCAGCCACGTGTCACTGGGGCCCTGGAGGGCCCTCTGGAACCTTCAGATGGGAAGCAGGGAACAGTGTGTCCCCAGCCTGACCCAGAGCCAGACTCTCCTGCCTCCATACCCCCGATGGTGGGATGCGACCCAGAAGGCAGCACGGATGGTTTCCTTAGCCCAGAGAGTGTCCAGCAGTTCGCCTGGGCAATGGTCATGAAGGGACAGATGGAGGGGCTGGACCTTGGACTCGGGGAGGGTACTGCGGTCACTGCCCACAATGGGGGTACGAGTTGCGAGTGTTAATGTGCACAGCATCAAGTCTACTGCAAGATGTCTGTCCACGATGGCCGACCTGACCACCGTCAAGGCAGACCTCCTGTTTCTGCAGGAGTGTGGGATACCGCACCTCAGCAGGTATGGGAAATGGTCGGGAGCCTGGACCTGTGGGCCTTCGATCTGGTCGGGGGGGTAACGACTGTCATTCCTCGGGCCTGGCTATTCTGTTGCGGGGGCACAACTTCACCATCTCTCAAGTTCAGGAGGTGGTGGGGGGGCGCCTCCTAGTGGCTGATGTCACCTACAGGAACGATTCCCTGAGGCTGATCAACATGTATGCTCCAGCGGTACGGAGTGAGCAGTTGGCCGTCCTGCAGTGCCTTCCACCCCTGCTGGCGATGTCTACGCCGGTCATCCTAGGCGGAGAATTCAACTGCATCATCGATACAGATGGAAGACCCGGCGTGGGGACAGCAGGTGGGGGGAGTAAGCTGGGCGTCACGTCCAGATTCCTGATGGTCACGGTGAAGGACACCAAGCTGCTCAACGTCTTCTGCATCCCTGCAGATGGAGCGCAGTGGAGACACACCTGGTCGCGGCCAGACGGGTCTGTCAGCTCAAGGATAGACTTCCTGTTTGTGTCGCAGGTGTTCTCGGTCAGGTCCACCGGCATCGAGCCAGTGTTCTTCCTCCTGATGGCCAACTGTCACTTACAGGATGACCAGCAGGCTGGCAAGGGGACGTGGAAGCTCAACACAACTCTGTTGACCCCCGCGTACGTCAAGGAGCTCAAGAGGGAGTATGCTGGCTGGAGAACCATGAAACCCCTCTTTGAGTCTCTGGGCGACTGGTGGGAGATGGTGAAGGAGAACATCAAGGTGATCTTTGTCCTCAAGGGTGTTCGGAAGGCGAGAGAGAGGCAGGGAAAGCTGTCGCGACTCCAGAAAAGGATGCAGAACCGGCTGCTTCTGCAGTCGATGGGGGTCGATGTCACGGAGGATCTCCATGAGGTGAGGGGCCAGCAAGCCTCCCTCTTCATTGCGGAGGCCTCCAGGATAATCTTCCGGTCCAGGGTCCGCTCTGTGGAGCACGACAAGACGTGCTTGCGTTTCTTCTTTCAGAAGGTGCACAAAGAGAGCTCTGTGCTTAGCTGGCTGAAGGAGGATGACGGCTCAGTGACGTCCTCTCGGCCCGACCTTTTGAGGATCGGCAGAACCTTCTATGCCGGACTGTACAACGCGAAGCCCACGGACAGCACGGCCTCCGAGTCATTCCTGTCATCTATCACGGAGGTCTTAGACGATGGCACAAGGGAGTGGCTGGACCGGCCGATATCCCTGGATGAGCTGATCAGAGCCCTAAAGTCCTTTGAGAGGAATAACAATCGCGGGAGCGACGGGATAAGACCGGTCGAGCTGTATTCCGCTCTGTGGGACCTGGTCAGCCAGGACCTGCTGGAGGTGTGCGATAGTGCACTTTGGGCAGAGGAAATGTGCAAGTCCATGAGGAAGGGCATCATCACCCTCATTTACAAGAGGAAGGGGGAAGAGGGAAGAAATTAAGAATTGGCGTCCCAATTCACTATTGAACATGGACTACAAAACCCTGGCCAAGGTCGTAGTCAACCAGGTCAGGTCTGTCCTTGAGTCGGTGATTCACCCTGACCAAACCTGTGCTATGCCGGGCAGGAAGATCGCTGAGAGCCTTGCGCTCATCAGGGATACGATCGCCTACGTGCAGGACAGGTGGGTGGATGCCAGCCTCGTCAGCCCGGACCAGGAGAAGGCCTTCGACAGGATCTCTCATGCTTACATGAGGGACATCCTCTCCAAATTGGGATTCGGGGAGGGCATCCGCAATTGGATCCGACTGCTGTACACCAACATCGTTAGCGCAGTCTCGTTCAACGGGTGGGAATCGGACAGTTTTCCCGTCAAATCTGGAGTCAAATTTGACGGGAAAACTGTCCTGCCTTGTTCATGTGCTGTATGGAGACCTTCGCCACATCCATCAGGAAGACGTGAGCCTGAAGGGCGTGACTATCCCAGGCAGCAGAGGCCTTCAGGTCAAGACCTCCCTGTACATAGATGATGTTGCCGTCTTCTGCACCGATCGTCGGTCCGTGAGTAGGCTGTTGGACAGCTGCAGCCAGTTTGAACTGGCCTCGGGTGCCAAAGTCAATAGGGGTAAGAGCGAGGCCATGTTCTTTGGGAACTGGGACGAACACTCCTTCATCCCCTTCACCGTCAGGACAGACTACCTGAAGGTGCTGGGTGTTTGGTTCAGTGGAGCTGGGGCGTGCAGTAAGACTTGGGAGGAGCGCATCACCAAATTGAAGCTCCGGTCCCTCTCCATCGCGGGTAAGAACCTGGTTGTCAGGGGAGAGGGGCTTTCGGTACTGTTGTATGTGGCGCAGGCCTGGCCTATTCCCTGGACCTGCGCCGCTGCGGTCACCCGGGCCATCTTCCACTTCATGTCGGGGTCAAGGATGGACCGGGTCCGCAGGGACACCATGTGCAAAGACCTTGAAAATGGGGGAAAGGATGTACCGAACGCCAGCCTCGCCCTGATGGCTACCTTTGTGTGCGGCTGCATCAAGCTGTGTGTAGATCCTCAGTACGCAAACACCAAGTGTCGCTACTTACTGAGGTTCTACCTGTCCCCGGTGTTGCGAAGGATGGGCCCTCGTTGCCGCGGAACGCTCCGAGTAGTTGGACTGTCCCGTACCACCTGTCCTTCGTGGAGAAATTTTTGAAAAGAAACACTTTTGACCACAAGGCCGTCAGGCACTGGTCAGCACGTAGTATCCTTGAGACCCTTCGGAAAAAGGAGAGGGTGGATCCCATCGTGTGGTTCCCCACGCAGACTGCCACAGTCGTTTGGCAGAATGCCTCATCGCCAGAACTTTCAAACAAGCACAAGGACATTGCTTGGCTGGCGGTGAGAGGGGCTCTGCCAGTGAGATCCTTTATGCATGCCCGGAATCTCTGCACCACTGCATGCTGTCCTCGAGGCGGCTGCGGCGAGCGGGCGGGGCGTGGTAACAAGACTGTCGATCACCTCCTTCTGGAGTGTGCCTATGCTCAGGACGTCTGGCGGGGGCTGCAGTGGTATTTGTCGAGGTTCGTCCCGAGCAGCTTCGTGATACGGGACTCCGTGCTCTATGGGTTGTTTCCCGGGACGCACACCGAGACCAACATCAACTGCGCCTGGAGGACCATCAATAGGGTGAAAGACACTCTTTGGTCTGCCCACAACTTGCTGGTCTGCCAGCTGGAAGAACTGACCCCGACCGCGTTTTGCATACTGGCGCACTCCAAGGTTCAGGACTACGTGCTGAGGGACACACTAAAGCTTGAGGCAGCTGCCGCCAAGGCGCGGTGGGGAAAGAACACCGTATGAAACCCCTCGTCCAGAATAGAAACAACGGCCCTATCTGGTAACTGGGCCCAGCTGGCGCCTTCCCCAACTGGTCAGGGGGGCCAACAGGGACGGTGTGGGGAGACGACTGCCAGGGTATTTTTCTTTCTTTTGTTTTGCTTTTGCTTTGTTTTGTTATTTTTTCCTTTATTTGGTGTACGTAGCCCCCGGGCAACCAGGAGCCGCTTCCATGACTGGATAGGTGTATAAATATGTTTTATTTTTTGTACATCTTATGAATGAAGTGTATTCTTTCAAATAAAAAAAAATCTGTTCTTATCAGCTTTAATATCTGACATGTGCTTTACTTAAGGACCCTATGTTAAACTGATTTTTGGAGCAGGAATTGGAACAGGGCCTTGCTCCATCCTCTCCACGCATCATCCTGGTATTGCAGTGTTTCCAGGAATGGTGCACTCTCATTAAATCAAGTTTAAAAAACAGCCTGATCAACATTTGAAGAAGGGTGTCTCGGCCTGAGACATCAGACTTCCTGTTCCTTCAGTTCTACTTGGCCTGTTATCTCAGATTCTCCACCATCTGCTCAACCCTCTGGAAACATAACAGCCCTTCAGCCCAACAAGTCCACACCAAACCTCAGAGCATCCCAGCCTGACCTATAACCCACCTGAACTACCTCTCCCTAAACACTACAGTCAATTTAACATGGCTACTCCACCTAACCTGCACATCTTTGGACTGTGGGAGCACTCTGAGGAAACCCACAGACACAGGGAGAACGTGCAAACTCCACACAGGCAGTCAGTCACCCACGGCTGGAATCAAACACGTGTCCTGGTGCTGCCACCAAAGTGCTTTCTCTCAGTACTCTCACCCAACCTTCTCCAACTATGCTTGTTCCAAGGTACCTGTTAATTTCTCCTTTTCTGCATGTTCAGCACTTGTTCTGAATGTTAGTGCCTCATCCTTGGTACATGCCGCATCTTCCCACCAACACCATCCCTGAAAATCCACACATGGCATCAGAAGTAAAAGAAAATAGCCTGCCAACACTACCTCATTACAAATAGCATTTCAGAATAAAAAAAAAAGCTATCGAAGTATTCACTCGTTTTGACTCTGACGACGACGACGACTTGGGATGTATTGAACTAGCGATTTTGGAAACACTGAGCCAGGAAAGAAGATGGTGTACACAAACGCACGTTTTTCATTTGAGTGCAAGAGCAACCAATCAAACAAGTGTGCATGTGACTGCTGTATTTCTCTCACGTCAAGCCTGTGAATTTAATCAGATTACCTCTTCTCACATTAGCCAGACCAAGAGATATTTGCAGATTTAGCGAAATGAGCCAGAAGTTAAATAAAAATGCTACATCAAGATGCAGAATTGCCTGTCCACAAAGTACATTCTTGCTGTCAGAACTCGACAAGCTTTTCAGCACCCGAGACATGTTCTGCCACAATATCTCTGCCTTTCCCAGGCATTTTTGCACTTTGACGTCTCAACTAGAACCTAATGTTTCACAGTCTTGCCTGGATATTATCACAGGCATAAGCCAGGCAGCTTAGCATTGTTATTACCAGTCAGTCAAGGGCTGGTCAGCAGCTGTGGCAACAAACACATGTTTCGACCAAATGGTCACGTCTACAAGTCTCAGGGAAACAGTTCTCAGTCAGGGCAAGGGAGACAGGATTTAGTCAGGAGATCCTGACACAGCATGTCCAAGGAATCATTCAATATCAGCCATTTGGGGCAAGCAGGATCAGGGGATCTGTATCACCACAGTACAGAGAGGTGGCCACACTCACCATTAATTACATTCTCAAAATGCTCCAGTAGATTTGTTGAGCCTGAATTATGTTCATCAATCCAAGCTGACCCTGTCCATTGCTGCCATTGGGGGTCAGTTTGATGAAATTCTCAAGGTGTTCATGAGTTTAGGACATTCAAGTCCATAGCTCCCTGAAATAGCAACACAAGTGGATAAGACAGTGAAAAATTTCACTTCCATGGTACAGAGCATCAGGATCTGGTCAACTTTGACAGGTGGCTCATAAGTGAGATGAGGTATTTTTTTCAAACACATCAAAGCATGCATTGTTCCTACGAGAACAACTGCGGTTCCATTCGTGTATTTTTTTTTGTTTCAACCATGAAATGGCCACAACATTATCAAAAGTGAAAGTGACCATCAACCAGTTTGAACTGTCGGTTGTCAAATAAATTAAGACAGAGATAAATGTATTTGCAGGAGTTTTTTTTTTTAAATTAATTTTAAAAAATTCATTCATGGAATCTTGACATCCCTGGATAAGAATGGCAGTTTCCTTCCCTAAAAGACCTAGGTTTTTCCAACAATGAAAACGGATTTACAGGCATCAGTAGATTCTTATTTCAGATTTTTTTGTTTAAACTCAAATTCTACCATCTGGAATGGTGGGTTTCAAACCTCGGTCCCCAGACCGTTATCTCAGTCTCTGTGGAGTAATGGACAGAAGAATAAAATAGAAAATATACACTAGATATCACACAATGTCTTGGTTTATGTATTCATCATGAGATCCATCACTGCTATGGACAACAGGTTAGGATCTGAGGAGACTGCATTTCCCCCGGACAGTGTCACAATGGTCACCAGGTTTCATAGCCGATTGCATTTTCCCAATCAGGGATTATAGTACAGGACTCATCCCAATCTTTTGTTTAGATTTAAAACTTGCATTTTGTGGATAAAAATCAAAAGGAAAGATTGCATTGTTTCCAACAAACAAATATCTATTAAAAATTGAAACATGTCTGTTGAGAGCAATAGAATCTGTAATTGTAAAGGTGTGCAGACATATTGACCAGGCATAACTAACAAATAAAAGGCCATCGAGATCATAGAATTCCTACAGTGTGGAAGGCAGCCATTCAGTCCATACAAACCCTCCAAAGAGCATCCCACTCAGTCTCACACCCGACTCTGTCCTTGCATTTTGCACATGTGACACTATGGGCAATTTAGCATCGTCAATCTACCCAATTTGCATATTTTTTGGACTGTGGGAGGAAACTGGAGCACCTGGAGGAAACCCACGCAGGCAGGGTCTGGGTAAGACACTCTTCATAAGTTCAGTGTGGACTTGATGCTTCCACACCGGAGGGATCCTATGGTCTCCAGAAACAAGCCCAAAAAACATGGTTTGTATATAGCTAACAGCAGAATCAAAAACCAACTTCACAGTTACTCAGAAATTTGCTGCTAGTTAACCAGTCCTGATGAACCAGGAAATCCCTTTTCACACACTGTGCAGGTGGATAGTCTTTCGTCAATGTGAACGTGTCGATGTGTCATGACAACGTGACTATTTCCAAGCTCTACCTGACAGATACACAACTGATATTAACATTTTAACCACAATACCAGTACCTTTAATTGAGCAGGGATTAGTAACACCAGTACAAACAGCCCAAAACCATGGTTCATTTGATAGTGAGAGTGACAGCAAAATCCTTCAACTGTGCTTCTTTGTGAACTCACTGGCATGTTAACAGTTTGGATGACTGAGTGAATGCTTTCTCACATTTGGAGCAGGTGAATGGTCTCTCCCCAGTGTCACTGAGCTGGTGTAAGGACATTTCAGATGAATCTTCACAGACCATGTGCATTTCTCCCCACTGGAGTGCTGCTCTTTCCTTCAGTGTTCAAAATCCTGAGGTAATTGAGTTGTGATAAACAAAGTGACTGTCAGATCTGGATGTGTTCCTGTTTGAATTCTCCAACTGTAGACTAAGCTTTCAAACAGAAAGCAAGTGCAGTGAGTGAGAAACCAGAAGAGAACACACAGATTGTGGAACTGAGAAATCCTCTGGACATTTGTGGAGCGATACTTGGGGAATATGCTGGATTATCATGAGAACAAATTCATAAATAAATATCCTCCAGGTAAGGGATCCAGTCAGTGTTTGCACAAAACTCCTGAAAGAGAGGTGGGAGAGCCAGGGAAGAAGGACAGGCTTTGTACAGATCTGTAACTCAGTCTTTCAATCCCCCAGAAAGACTAAGAACAGTGCAGAAGTAAAATTGTGGAAATCTGAAATGAAAACAAAAAATGCTTAGTCAGAGTTGTACACCACGAAACAGTCCCTTTGGTCCCATTTGTCCATGCTGACCAGATATCCCAAATTAATCGAATTCCATTTGCAAACATTTGACCTATATTCCTCGAAACCCTTCCTATTCACATGCCCATCCAGATGCCTCTCAAATGTCATAATTGTCCCAGCTTCCACCAGTTCCTCTAGCAGGTCATTCTACACAGGCACCAGCCACTTTCCCCTTTTAAAAAAAGACTTTCCCTCTCAGCTTAAACTGGCTACTCACCCTATGCCCACCATAATTTTATTAACTTCTATAAGGTCACCTCTCAGCCTTCAATGCTCCAGGGAAAACAGCCCCAGCTTATTCAGCCTCTCCCTACAGCTCAAAGCTTCCAACTCTTGCAACATCCTTGTAAATCTTTTCTGCATCCTGCCAAGTTCAACAGCATCATTCCTACAGCAGGGAGACCAGAACTGAACAGTATTCCAAAAGCAGCATAATCAATGCCTTGTTCAGTCTATAACATGACCTCCCAACTCCTACGCTCAATGCACTGACCAATAAATGCAAGCAGAGCAAATATCATCTTCACTACCTTCTGTACCTACAATCCACCTTCAAGGAACTGTGCACCTGCACCCCAAGGAGTCTCTGTTGTCTAACAGTCCCCAGGGCCTCATCATTAACTGTTTAAGCCTTGCCCTGATTTTCATTACCATAATGCAATATCTCGCATTTATCCAACCTAAACAATCCTGGCACTCCTCGGCCCATCGACCCATCTGATTAAGTTCCCATTGTACTTGGAGGCAAACTTCTTTGCTGTTTACTACACCAACAATTTGTGTCATCTGCACACTTACTAACCATTCCTCCAATATTCATTCCACATGATTTGTATCAACGACAAAAAGCAGTGGACTCAGTACCGATCCTTGCAGCACACTGCTGTTCATAGTCCTCCAGACTGAAAAAATAGACACCCGCCCCCACACCATAATCTTGTCTCCTACTTTCAAGCCAATTTTGTTTCAAATAGCTAACTCTCCCTGGATTCCATTTGATCTAATCTTGCGAACCAGTCTGTCATGTGGAGCTTTGGTGAAAGTCTCGCTGAAGTCCATACAGACAATGTCCACTGCTTTGCCTTCTTCAAAAAACTCAGTCAAGTTAGTGAGACAAGATTCCCCACTCACAAAGCCATGTTGACTATCCCTAATCAGTCTTTGCTTCTCTAAACACATGCAAATCCAGTCCCTCAGAATCCCATCCAGCAATTTACCCACCACTGACATCAGGCTCAACGGTCGATGGTCCTCTGGCTTTTCATAAAAGAATGGCACCACATTAGCAACCTGGCCTTCTGGCACTTCACCAGTGTCTATCAGTGATGCAAATATCTCAGCAAGGGACCCAGCGGTAGTGTGTGTTCCAGGACATCAAAAGGGAAGTGCCCTGAAGTCTCACCACCCTATTTGTGGGTAGTTTGTGGGTAACACCTGATCAGGTGCCAGGGACCTGTCCACCTTTATGCAGTTTGAGACGTCCAGCACCTAGACCACTGTAATATGAACACTTTTCACAACTCATTATTTATGTCTCCAAGCTCTCTAGCTTCCAGATCCTTCTCTGCAGTAAATACTCGTGTGAAATACTTATTTACTATCTCAGCCTCATGTCTTTTTTTAAAAATGTTTTTCTCCACTCATCCTACACGTGTGTCCCGTTGTCTTGAAATCGCCCAACCCTTGGCAAAAAAGCCCTTAATAGTAACATAATCTGTGCCCTCATGATTTTTTAAGCCTCTGTAAGGTCACCCCTTAACCTCCTATGCTCCAGTGAGCAAAGTCCTAGCTTTGGCAGTCTATTTTAATAATCAAGCCCGCTGTTCCTGGCAGCATCCCAGCAAATCTCTTCTGACCTGTCTCCAGTTTAATAATAACATCCTTCCTATAACAGGGCAATCAGAACTGCACACAATCCCTCACATGAAGCTTCACCATGTCCCGTACAATCTCAACATAACATCCCAACTCCAAGACTCCAAAGTTCTGAGCAATGAAGGCAAGTGTGCGAAACAACTTGGTAACCACCCTGTCTACCTGTCTCCATAAACTTCAAAGTAGTATGCACCTGAATCTCAGCATTTCTCTGTTCCACAACACGACACTGGGTGCAACCATCAATTGTGTACGTCCTACACTTGTTCATTTTACCAAAATACAATGTCTCACATTTATTCAAATTGAACTTCATCCTCCACTCCTCAACCCATTGAGCCAATTGATCAAGATCTCGCTGTCACCTTAGATAACCTTCACTAACCACTATAAACACCATTTCTAGCATCATCTGCAAACTTATTAATTTTGTCCCTTAAATTCTCATCCAAATCATTTATGTTAACGAGAAACAAAGAAGTTGACCCTGTACCGATTGCTGTGGAACACGCTGGTTACAGAACTCCACACTGAAAAATCCTCCAGCACCACGGTCTCTCCTACAACTAAGCCAATTCTGCTTCCAATTAGCAAGCTCTTCCTGAATCACATGTGATCTAACTTTACTCATCAGTCGACCATGTGGAACCCTGTCAAAGGCTTCACTCTCATTCTAGAGGTGCTGCAAATCTGACCCAATTCCCTTGCCATTTGTCCAACGCCCTCTTGATCATGCCTTGAAAAGTTACTCCCAAATCTCTTGAGAATAACTGCTAAATCTGCATCCAGCTGCCATTCAGATTGTTCCAGGTCCTGGGAACTTGCTGAGCCAAGTAAGCTTCACATTTTCACCCTGCATTATTTGCCAATTATCTGGATGTTTTATTCTGCGGTTACCAAACGTTGCCACAATGTTAATAATTTTTCTCTCTCTGCAAACTAATATCCTGGAAACAAATCTACTACTCGACGAATTATCTCAGCTTCTTCTAGCTCTCTCCAACCAGAAACCCATAATTTTAATTGACTCATGCGATGTGGCCTTTGCTGCCCAGAGTAATATTGATTGCCCATTTTTATTTGATTTGGACAAAGTGTTGTTGAACCACTTCCTGTAACTGCTGCACTCCATGTGCTGTAAGTACACCACTGTGCTGTTTAAGACGATAACCTGCCCTGAAGCCTCACCACCCTCTCTATCACAGGAATCATATCTCAAACATCACTACCCTCCCTATCATGAGAATGACCCTCAAGCCTCACTACTTGCACTATTGTAGCCATGACCTCAAGCCTCACCACCCTCCACATTGCTGGAATCCCTCTCCAGCCTCACGGCCTGCCTATCGTTGGAATCCCGCTCTAGCCTAAAACTCTCACCATCTCTGTAGATTCTCCAGTCTCACGAACTTCACCTCTAATCTCCTCCAGTTTCAAGGTAAGAGAGGAAAGTTTAAGGGGGATATGTGTGGAAAGGGTGGGCACAATAGCATCATTTAAGATGTATCTAGACAGATACATGAATGGGCAGGGAGCAGAGGGATACAGATCATTGGAAAATAGGTGACAGGGTTGGATAGAGGATCTGGATTGGCACAGGCTTACAGGGCCAAAGGGCCCGTTCCTGTGCTGTAATTTTCTTCGTTCTTTGTTCAACACCCTCCTGTCACGAAGTTCCTCCAGCCCATACAAACTTCCTGAGCGCTGTAATTGTCTTTACCCTCACAAGCCTCCCTTTGTTTGACATCTAATCCAGCCTCACAATCCTCACCATTTCTGTAACCTCCTCCAACCTCACTTTTCCCGACTTTTGAAATCTTCTCCAGTCTCAGAACCCTTCCTGTCTCTAATATTCTCCAGCCTCACAAATCTCAATGATATGCCCCTTCCTCCAATGCAGTCCTAATGATGATGCCCCATTTTTATTCCTCCACTTGATGGTGGCACTTGCAATTTCCTGGGATTCAAGCTCCAGAACTTCCTGCTAAACCACTTCATCTCTATACCTCACTTTTCTCCAGAAAACACAGAGCAATCATGAGTTATTCATTCTAATACCTCATTTTCTGAAATGGCTTGAAATATTGCTGGGCATCTTCCTATGTGAAGTGCCTCGGAGGTCTACAGTCCAGAAAAGGGCTCTGTGGCCCATCCAGCCTGTGCCAGTTAAAAACCACAACCGAACTATTCTAATCTAATTTTCCAGCACTTGGCCCATACACTTGGCTGCGTTGGCATCACAAGTGGGCATCTAAATATGCCTTAAACGCTATGAGGATCTCGGTGCCTACCACCCTCACAGACAGTGAGGCTCAGTGCCATTGTCACAGCATGATGACACAGACAGGAACAGAGACGAGCTGAGTCTGTGCAAACCAAAGATCCCCCACACACTGTGAAGGACGGGAGGGTCCCTGATAGGAGGCAGAGAAGATTTAACAGAATGGTTTGTAGGAAGAGGGTTTTTAGTTGCATGGTTAGGGCTGCTTTTTTTAAACATTATTCTTTCATGTGACTTGGGCATTGCTGGTACATATTGAGAATATCCATCTACAATAGATGAACTCTCCTTCTCAACCTCTCCCCTCGCCTGGGGTGTGGTAATCTTCAGGTTAAACCATCCCTATGGTCAAGTAGGACTACGGTGACATTATCTTTGACACAGTGATGCCACTGTGCCTCAGTGGTGTAGAGGGGAACGTTGAATGTGGTGGATGGGACACCACTCTGACACAGTGCTTCATCTGGAGGATGTTCACTTTCTTTCACATTGTCAGGGCTGCACTGATGCAGGGAAGTGGAAAATGTTTCAACACAAGCCGGATGAGTTCCTTATCGACAGCAAACAAAGTCAGTCATTGGGGAATCAGGTGTTTGGGGAAACTGAGATTATTCTCCTAGTAACAAAGGGTTTTGAGGGGACCTTTGACAGAGATGTTTACAAAAGATATACATTACGATGATAAAACGTACACCCGTTCATCAACTGACCAGACAAATGATTACACGACATATATTGAAAGTTTAAGGGACGATCTATTGAGAGAATGGGGTGATATAAAAGAGAAATTTTCCGTGGCAAATGGGAAATGAGCAGGAACACAATACTCACATAATGTGAATATCCAGGTCCTGATGAATTGAGTAATTCTGTCAGAGTTTGGTGCTACAATTATTGAGATTCCCACCTGAAAGTCCACTTGCAATATCCTGTAACACAAATTCATAAAATCCAATCAGTCCAGTTAGAATTTCACACCAAACCCTCCTCCTGGCCGAGGATAACTGTGCATTGTCCCTGCTACACATTATCCTTTGTGGGGGGTCAGCAGTTGATTCAGGGGGAAATGTATTGGGGTTTCTAGGAATTTCCACCTTGGGGCTTCATGTCACTAAACAGATCAGCAGGTTTTTGACACATGGCAAAGAATGCCTGAGAGTTAGTGAGATACAGGCAGCAGGATTCGCTTCCTTTTCTTTCCTTCTGTGCTGCTGCACTGCCACAATGAGACATTGGGCCGGAAAAGCTGATGCAGCTTGATGGACAAGTTGTCTCGATTCTGAGCAATGGACAGTAAGCCTCTGGTCATTCGAAAGAATGTCCCTTAAAAAGATAGCAATTACATATGCGCCATGTTGCCCAGTGCTCCCAACAAAAAGAATGAGGGAGGATCTCAAAAAAAAGGGGATAACAGTCAAGTTCCATGAGGGTTACAGTTTATGGAGAGACATTGATAAATGGGCGACAAGTTGGCAAATGGAGTACAAATGTGGGAAAATGTGAAGTTGTTCATTTGAGGAGACAACCAAAGAATACAGTGTTATTTAAAAAGGTAAAATCTGCGGAAAACCAATACACAACGGGACTCAGGAATAATTGTGCAGGAAACACAAAGTGAGCACACAGTTGCAACAGGTAATCCGGGAGGGTAATGGGATGTTATCCCTTATGTCAAGGTGTTTGTAGCATAAGAGTTTGGAATACAAGTCTTAGGACAAATGTACAAATTGCTGGCAAGACAACATCTGGAGGAATGCGAGCAGCTTTTTTGGTCGACTTATTCGAGCAAGTATATCACTTCACTGGAGGCATTTCAGAGAAGATGGACTAGCATGATCACTGGTTTGGACGGATTATCATTTAAGCTAAGACTAAACAGGCCTGGAATCTACTATTTAGAATATTGAAGATGGAGAGACAAGAATCCTATATTTTTAATTCGCTTAAGTCGGTTTACAGGATAAATGCTGAAGGGATATTTCCCATCGTGGGAGCAGATTCCTCATCAGGCAGACAATAGAGGGTTCTCTTTTGTAATCGTCAAGTCTAAGGCAACACAGACATGGGTGAGGGGTTTCGGTCACAAATGAGCTGGAGTGAGGTGGAGAGAAGGAGCATTTTAGAGATTGAAATTTCTGACATGTGATTGAGAAGACGTATGTTAGGATGTTCATCTTGAGGCCAGATGTGAGAACATTATTGAGAAGAGTGCAGTTCAACCTCAGACAGTTCCCAGCAAGAGGGATGGATTCAGTACAGTAGTAAGGAAAAGTAATTTGTAATAATAACTGAAGGGAACGTGTTTAACTATCACAAAGTGTTATTGGAGGAAATTCCAGCTAATCAAGTAGTGGAAGTATGATAAGCAGTTTTATAATTGAGTAACAGTGGAGCAAAGGAGAGTGATGAGGGGGGAGTTAGATCTGAACATTGTAGAATACATGCAAAACCTGACAGTGCTTGTGGAAGACCTCACCTCCTGGCAGTATGTCGGTGAGAAACAGGATGGACCAAGGATAGACCCTTGAGGGACAACGACGACATTGATTTCAGGCAGGAGTGGCGATGGAGTGGGATTTTCCAATGATGGTGAGGTCAAACATTGGTTTTTAAACAGAATGGGTGAGAAGGACATAGCCAGAAAAGAGAAGCAGACAGAACAAGTAACAATATCTGTGAATTGGCACGGGTGGGGGGGGGGCGCAGGGCGCAGAGGTGGGGGGAGAGGCAAGGAGGAGGAGAAATAAGAGAGAGAGAGAGTTAGAATGTTTGGAGTTTAAGAGAATAGGGAAAAGGGTTAGGATAAGTTCTGATAAGGCTTGACATGAGACTGGACAAAGATGCAAGTTTAAGCCTAACATGAGGAGCAACGTGCCAGGCAATTTGGTTTGGTAGGCTCGTGGAAGAGAGGGAAGCAGCAGAGGCAGCTGATTGGATTGACTCAATCTTAGTGACATAGAAACTCCATGTGTCTCCCTCACTTGCTGTTGGAGGGGAGGATGGAGGAGGCAGGATGATGGACAGCGTTTTGCAAAGAAACAAAGCCTGCATTGGTGATATTAACTTTTATCTAGAATATTAAAATGTACAACAGAAGTCTGGGTCGAATCCCATCTCAGCAAATGGTGGAATTTGAATTCAATTTAAAAAAGACTGGAATTAAGAATCAGCTGGTTGCCATGGAACCATTGCTAATGGCAGAAAACAAAAACAAAAAAATCTCATGTCCTTCAGGGAAAGAAATTTGCCAACCAAGCCACTCAGTTGCAAAATCTCAACAAAGGTATGAAGCTGGGTGGCCCACTTGGCATCTACCAAAGCACAAGGAAAGACACCTGCAGAATTAGTCCTATCGACACCACAAACTCCTCCTTACTCATATCTGGGGGCCAGCGGCAAAACTTGGAGAGGTGACTCAAAGTCTAGACAAGAAACAGCGTCAGACTCATGGAAACTAATCTTACAGACAACGACACATCACCACTGTCCTCAGTGAAGGCCTGTCCCACGAGCAGGACAGACCCGGCAGACGTGGCAGCACAGTGCTATTCTGACCGGATTATTTGTCCCGAGAGTACTCGACATCGACGCCTGGAAGTCTCATGGCTCCTGCTGGTTACCATGTATCATCCTTCCTCGGTTGATAAATTGGCAGGAGTATTATTGCTAGATTATTAATCCAGAGACCCAGATAGCGTTCTGCGGACCTGGGTTCAAATCCTGCCATGGCAGATGGTGAAACCTGAATTAAGTAATTATCTGGAATTACGAGTCTAATGATGACCATGAAACCATTGCTGATTTTCAGGGAAGACTCATCTGGTTCATTTGTATCCTTTTGGGAAGGAAATCTGCCATCCTTACCTGGTCTGCAATACATATGACTCCAAACCCACAGCAATGCGGTTACTATTAACTGCCTTCTGGGCAATAAACACTGGTCCAGCTGATGATTTCCATATCCCAAGAGTGAATTTTAATTGGAAAAAAAACTCCATGTTGAACAGCACTTGGAGGAAGCACTGCGAGTGTGAATGGCACTACTTGTACTCAATGCCCACCATCAGGAGTAGTTTGCAGCAGGATTACCAATCAAGCTGGATAGGTCCCAAAGGAAAAAGCTGCCTGGCTGGGACCGCAGCAGGTGGTGCCACAACCAACAGAAGGGAAAAACATAGCTGGTCTCATCGTCACAAATTTGCCAGCTGCAGATGCATCTGTCCGTGACAGGATTGATAACAGCGACCAGCGCATAGTCCTGTGGAGACAAAGCCTCATCTTAAACTTGAGAATACCCCCATTGCATGATAATAAAATGTGAGGCTGGATGAACACAGCAGGGCCAGCAGCATCTCAGGAGCACAAAGGCTGACTTTTCAGGCCTGGACCCTTCATCAGAGGAGATGCTGCTGGCCCTGCTGCGTTCATCCAGGCTCACATTTTATTATCTTGGATTCTCCAGCATCTGCAGTTCCCATTGTCACTGATACAATACCCACCATTGCGTTGGGTGGCACGAACTTCAGCTGAAAGAGACAGACTTGGAACAGACACAGGAACTCAAAACCAGATATCTATGAGGCTTTGTGGGACATCAACAGCTGAACTTAATCCAGCACAGTCTGTAACCTCGTGGCTTGGCATATCCTACAGTCAACCATTAGCATTGATCCAAGGGATCAACACTGGTTGAATGGATAGTATCGGAGGGCATGCCAAGAGCAGCACCAGGCATACCTAAAAATAAGGTGCCAACCTCATAAAACTACCAAACAGGACTATCTGCATGCCAAATAGCATAAGCAGCAAGAGTTAGAGCTGAGCCACCCCTAACCAATAGATCAGATGTGAGCTCTGCAGTTCTGCCACACCCAGTTGAGAATGGTGATGGACAATTAAACAACTCACTGGAGGAAGCATGCCAAAAATCCCCATCCTTACTGACAGAGGAGCCCAACCTATCCACGCAAAAGATAAGACTGCAGCAAATTTCAGCCAAAAATGCCAATTGGATGATCCATCTCACCTTCTCCAGAGGTCCCCGACATCAGATGTGAGTTTTCATCCAATTTGATTCATTTCAAATAATATTAATAAATGAATGAAAGGTTACAGACCCTGGCAACACTCTGGCAATAGTACCGATGACTAGTGCTCTAGAGCTTGCTAGTGCCAAGCCAAACTGTTTCAGTCCTGCTACAGTGCTGGCATCTATTGACAATTTGGAAAACTGCCCAGGTCTGTTCAGCACAAAAACACAGCAAATCCAACCCGACCAATTTCCCCTCAAGCAGTCTACTCTCTATCATCAGTAAAGTGATGGAAGGTGTTGTCAACAGCACTATTAAGCAGCATTTACTCAGCAGTAACCTGCTCAGTGACACCCAGTTTGAGTCATGGCGAGCACTCGGTTCCTGATCTTATTACAGACTTGATCCACAAATTCACAAACAGCTGAATCCTGAGGTGAGGTGAGGGTAAACAGCAGAGTCCTGCACCAAAACCACATACTTACACTTCAGTGACAATGACCCAACAGTGACACCTTAGTTTCAGCTCATCTGCTGAACCTCTCATCTATTGCTGTGTTACCTCTAGACGAAACTATCCAAACTCACTGCCAGTCGGCCTCCCACATTCAACGTCCTTGTAACCTCAAGAATACCTAAAATTCTGCTGCACACAAGTTCATTTGTACCAAGACCTGTTCACCATCACTGCTGTGCTCCCTGACCCACAAAGGCTCCTATTTATAAGCAACAATTTAAAATTCTCACCCGTGATTTAATTCCTGGCTGTGATGATCCCTGTTTCCCTGCACCACACAACCTTCGAGACTCTGTTGGAATCTGAAAGTAAATGAATTGTCAATGTGTTTAATCATTGCTTCACTACTGGAGGCTGTTTCTACAGTTTCCAGGCAACATGGTCTGGAATTCCCCTGATAAACCTCTGAGGTTTGCTTTCCTTCTTTAAGATAGTCATAAAAACCTGCAAATTTAGTTACTTTTTGGTCACCTGACCTAATATGGCCTTATGTCAAAAGTTTCTTGATAATATTTTTGTGAAATTATAAAACATGATAAAAATACAAATTGTTTGTTGATTTGGACATACACCATCAGCTCTTCAGTATCGCTAGATGAATGATCTATAACTTCTCAAATGACCGCATTGTGGGAGCAGCTTCATCATATGAACTGCAGCAGGACACGAAGGTTAACCTTCTCCACAGGCAACACGGCTTTGGCGACGATCGCTGGTATCTGTGGAAGGAGAAACAGTAAATGTTGCAGAAGTGCAAAATGAATGACAGAATAAAAATGCTGTCTAATTTGATGGTCTGAAATGGAAGAAAAATGCACTCTCTTTCTGGGAAAATATTTCCTGACTGTGAAAGATACCATTAAAAAATTAAGAGGGCAGCACATGGTCAGGGGGTGGGGAGCAGTGGAAAATTTATTTACAAAAAAGGTACAAGGAAATTACAGTAAAATACTACAGAGATCAAATCTATCCATCATTAGAGACTGAAGAGATTAAACACCGACAAAGGTGATCAGGGAGCACAGAAGTGACTAAGAGCAGTGCGAGCTGCTATTATCCCACACTCTGGGAAAGAAATCCAGAAGAAACAAACATTTCTCTTGGATAAGAGACAATAGGTAGTGCAGATGCTGGAGAATCCAAGATAACAAGTTGTGGAGCTGGATGAACACAGCAGGCCAAGGAGCAGGAAAGCTGACGTTTCGGGCCTAGACCCTTCATCAGAAATGGAGGAGGGGAAAGAGGTTTCTGAACTAAATAGGGAGACAGATCAAAGATGGAGAGAAAAGATATGTGGAGAGGAGACAGACAAGTCAAACAGGCAGCACGGAGCAGGTAAAGGTGAGTATCGGTGGGGAGTTAGGGAGGCGATAGGTCAGTCCAGGGAGGTGGGATGAGGTTAGTAGGCAGGAAATGGGGGTGCAGCTTGAGGTGGGAGGAGGGAATAGGAGAGAGGAAGAACAGGTTAGGGAAGCAGAGACAACCTGGGCTAGTTTTGAGATGCAGTTGGGGGGAGGGGAGATTTTGAAGCTTGTGAAATCCACATTGACACCATTGGGCTGCAGGGTTGCCAGGCAGAATACGACTTGCTGTTCCTGCAACCCTCGGGTGGCATCACTGTGGCAGTGCAGGTGCCCCACGATAGGCATTTTGTCTGAGGAAAGGGACGTGGAGTTGATTTGGTTCACGACTGGGAGGTGCAGTTGTTTATTGTGAACCGAGTGTAGGTGTTCTGATAAGCGGTCCGCAAGTCTCCGCTTGGTTTCCCCAATGTAGAGGAGGCCACAACGGATACAGGGGATGCAGTATACCACATTAGCAGATGTGCAGGTGAACAACTGCTTGATGTAGAAAGTCTTCTTGGGGCTTGGGATGGGGGTGTGGGAGGAGGGAGGTGGTGTGGGGGCAAGTGTAGCACTTCCTGCGTTTGCAGGGAAGAGTGCCAGGTGTGGCGGGGCTGGAGGGGAGTGTGGAGCGGACAAGGGAGTTACGGAGAGTGCGGTCCCTCCGGAAAACAGGCAAGGGTGAGGAGGGGAAAGTGTCTTTGGTGTTGGGGTCGGATTGCTGATGGCAGAAACGTCAGACGATGATGCGTTGGATCCAGTGATTGGTGGGGTGGTACGTGAGGATGAGGGAGATTCTTGTTCGGTTGTTATTGCAGGGACGGTGTGCGAGTTAGGAGTTGTGGAAAAATACAGGAGACACGGTCAAGGGCATTCTCGATCACTGTAGGGGGGTGCAGGTGAAAAGAGGTGGGGGGTGGGGTTGCAGTCCTTGAAAAGGAACATGAGACATACGAGAGTGGAATCCTGGGAGCAGATGCGGTGGAGTTGAAGGAATTGGCAATAGCAAATGGCATTTTTTGAGGGCAGTGGGTGGGAGGAGGTGTATTCTAGGTAGCTGAGAGAGTCGGTGGGCTTGAAATGGATTTTGGTTTGTTGACGGTTGCCTAAGATGGAAACAGAGGGCCAGGAAGGTGAGAGAGCTGTTAAGAGATGGCTCAGGTGAACTTAAGGTTGGGGTGGTAGGTGTTGGTGAAGTGGATGAACTGTTCGAGCTCCTTGTGGGAGCACGAGGCAGTGCCGATACAGTAATCCATGCACCAGACGAAGAGGTGGGGTTCAGGGCCAGTGTATGTACGGAAGAGGGTTTGTTTCGACAAAGAGGCAGGCATAGCTTGGGCCCATGCGGGTACCCACGGCCATCCCCTGTGTCTGTAGGAGGTGGGAGGAGTTGAAAGAGAAGTTGTTGAGGGTGAGGACAAGTTCACCTAAGCGCATAAGGGGGTCAGTAGAGGGGACCTGGTCAGACCTGCAGGACAGGAAATAGCATAGGGCTTTTAGGCCATCTGTATGGGGAAATGCAGGTGCTAATGTGGTATACTGCATCCGCTGTACCCATTGTGGTCTCCTCTACATTGGGGAAACCAAGCAGAGGCATGGGGGCCACTTTACAGAACACCTACACTCAGTTCGCAACAAACAACTGCTCATCCCCACCTCCCTAACCTGTTCTTCCTCTCACCTACCCCCTCCTCCCTAGACTGGCCTATCCCCTCCCTACATCCCCACCTGCACTCACCTTTACCTGCTCCATCCCCACCTCTTTAACTTGTCTGTCTCCTCTCCACCTGCCTCCCCCTCTCTCCCTATTTATTTCAGAATCCCCTTCCCCTCCCCCATTTCTGAAGGGCGTAGGCCCGAAAACGCCAGCTTTCCTGCCCCTGTGATGCTGCCTAACCTGCTGTGGTCCTCCAGCCCCACACCTCTCTCTCACTTTCAGCCAGAGGCGACTGCGCATGCGCCCAGCTTCACTCCGGCCCTTTCAAAGTTAAAGCTGCCGCGCATGCGCCCCGCGGATCATTGCCCCCAATAAAGATGGTGACGGTCACACGGGCCTATCGTCATCCGAGGCATTGATTTGTTTCCAGCAAACGTGAGTCTGGGAGTTTCAAATGCGTGTTTTCCGACGTGCACTAACTGTTTGTAAAACTTCGAAACCCATACGAATATCACTTCCCTCCAGCTTTCTGCCGTTTTGTTTTCTTTACCGTGGCCTGCTCTTAGCTCAATTGCACAAATCTTGGTCTCAGCGAAGGATCTAGACCCGAAACGCCAGCTTTCCTGCTCCTCTGATACAGCTTGACCTGCTGTGTTCATCCAGCTGCACACCGTGTTATCTCAGATTCTCCGGCCGCAGCAGTTCCGGTTGTCTCAGCGACTCTGCACCACTCGCGTGGATGATCACGTGGTTTTCACTGATCCCGCCCTCTCTTCATTCCGATTGGGCGACATTCGCCCGGTCATGCACGGCACACCTGTGCTTCTATTGGTCGCGAACTGACATCAATCAGCCAGAATTTACTGTGAGCTGGAGCATGCGCAGTGCTTTGTGTTATTTTCGAAGTCAATGATCGTCGTAGCAATGTTGCATTTTGAGACAAATGAGCCTGAGAACTTGATCTGTTTTTTTTTACCTTCACAGATGCTGCCAGACCTGCTGAGCTTTTCCAGCAACTTTGTTTTTGTTTCTGATTTACAACATCCCAGTTCTTTTGTTTTTTTTTAATAAGTTGCGATTGAAAAGGCTTCCTGCAGCTCAAAGCTAAAGATACTCTTGATACCGCTCTGTCAGCCAATAGAGAAATAGCGGTGAAATAAGGGTAATAAATACAGGTCTAACAGTCCTCAGGTAAGATGTAAAGAGAATAATTATGAATATGAAGAACACCACGTGGTTAAGTGAGGTGAGTGTTGTTCATATGAACTGTGATTGGGCAGAGAGGGAGGGTAATCAAAAAAGAACAAGCAGAAAAGAGATTCTCAAGAAAGGTCTGTGCAATGGAAAGCAATGAGAATCAGAAGATAAAAGCCCATGACAGAAGAAAAAGTTTGAAGACCGAGGCTGCAAAAACTCCAATAAGTTGTTTCACTGCTCAACTGCCTAGTTATTGGCATAAGCAGTATAATCCACATTCACCTGGAAATAGCTGTCTGAGTTTGTCACTGTAGTTTACTTCATAACAGATAAACTCCACACTTTGTCTCAATAAAGCTGACAGTTGGTTCACAAATTAGTTCTGCTGCCAAGTCCGTTCCTGTTTGAAAAGGGGTATAGATCACATTTAAATAGACAATGAAAAATGTCAATCCAGGCTGGGAGCAAAATTCTACTCCCTCGCCACTGACTCCATCCCTGCCCCTGATAACTGGCAGGTAACACACTGGTCACAGTCATGGTGCAATATTTCACCCGAAGATGAGCTTCTAACTACATTATTCACCCCCACACTCATTATCACAAAGACCACATACAATTTCAACCTCAACAGCATCTCAGTTCATCTGCTGCTGAAACTCTCATCCATTCCTTTGCTACCTCTCGACTTAACTCCCCAAACACACTCCTGGACGGCTTCTTAATACTACTTCCCTGAAATCTTGAAATGATCCAAAAATCTGCTGCCCGTATGTTTATTCTCACCGATTTTAAAATCTTCAAGTTTTGCCGTTCTGTGCTCACTAACATAAACATTTTCTGAGTGGCAAAGCACCAAGGTTTTGAAATTCATATCTTTATTTTGAAATTTTGTCATCACACCTCCTTCGTTTGATAGTCCCTCCAGCTGCAAACCCCTCTGAGATATATCTGAAGAAGGGTCACTGGACACAAAACAATAATGCTGCTCTGTCTCCACAAGCACTGCCAGATAAGCTGAGTTTTACATCAATTTCTGCTTGTGTTACAACTTTCAAGCATCTACTGTTCTTTTGCTTTTTCCTTCAAGACATTTATTCTCCCTGACTTCCAACCTCCTGTGGATTTCTGCTTTTAACTCCCACCTTTTTCATGTTTTCAGTTCCGAAGGCCATAAGCTCTTGAATTTACTCCCTAAACATCCCTGGTTTTCAAAGTCCCCTTGTTTGTTCAGGATATTTCTTGAAACCTACTTCTTTGGCCAGTTTTGGGTCACTTGTCCTAATAAGTGCCTGGTATCAAATATTGTTTTGTGACAACCTTGTGTAATATGTCAGATCATTGGATTGAATCAAAAATGTGAAAACATTTAAATTGTTCTTTTGGAAAACATCACTAATCCTTCACGATCATTTGGTAACTCCTTACCTAATATCATTGCAAGTGCGACTTCACCACATGACCTGCACTGGTTCAGAAAGGTCAAACATCAAGTTCTCCAGATGTAACTGAGGATTGGCAATAGTTACTGATACCTTTGGAGAGTGATCCAAAGTTCATGTATCTGGTGAATGAATAGACAATAGGTGCTGGAGCAGGCCATTCAACCCTTCGAGCCAGCACCACCATTCATTACGATCATGGCTGATCATCCACAATCAGTATCCTGTTCCTGCCTTATCCCCGTAACCCTTGATTCCACTATCTTTAAGAGCTATATCTATCTCTTTGTTGAAAGTATCCAGAGAGTTGGCCTCCACTGCCTTCTGGGGCAGTGCATTCCATATATCCACCGCTCTCTGGGTGAAGAAGATTTTCCTCAACTCTGTTCTAAATGGCCTACCCCTTATTTTTAAACTGTGTCTTCTGGTTCTGGACTCACCCATCAGCGGAAACATGCTTCCTGCCTCCAGAGTGTCCAATCCCTTAATAATCTTATACACCTCAATCAGATCCCCTCTCATCCTTGTAAACTCAAGTGTATACAAGCCCAGTCGCTCCAATCTTTCAACATATGATAGTCCTGCCATTCCAGGAATTGACCTTGTGAACCTACGCTGCACTCCCTGAATAGCTAGAATGTCCTTCCTCAAATTTGGAGACCAAAGCAGCACACAATACGCCAGGTGCGGTCTCGCCAGGGCCCTGTACAGCTGCAGAAGGACCTCTTTGCTCCTGTACTCAATTCCTCTTGTTATGAGGCCAGCATGCTATTAGCTTTCTTCACTGCTTGCTGTACGTGCATGCTTGCTTTCATTGACTGATGTACAAGAACACCTAGATCTCGTTGTGCTTCCCCTTTACCGAACTTGACTCCATTGAGATAGTAATCTGCCTTCCTGTTCTTGCCACCAAAGTGTATAACCACACATTTATCCACATTAAACTGCATCTGCCACGTATCCATCCACTCACCTAGCTTGTCCAACTCACCCTGTATTCTCATGACATCCTCCTCACATTTCACACTGCCACCCAATTTTGTGTCATCAGCAAATTTGCTAATATTACTTCTAATGCCTTCACCTATGTCATTAATATATATCGTAAACAGCTGCGGTGCCAGCACTGAACCTTGTGGTACCCCACTGGTCACTGCCTGCCATTCTGAAAGGGACCCGTTTATCACTACACTTTGCTTCCTGTCAGCCAGCCAATTTTCAATCCAACTCAGTATTTTGCCCCCAGTACCATGTGCCCTAATTTTGTTCAACAATCTCCTATGTGGGACTTTATCAAAGGCTTTCTGAAAGTCCAGGTACACTACATCCACTGGTTCTCCCTTATCCATCTTCATATGGACATGTTGCAGAACCTGTTGGGTAAGAGAAGTTCAGAAACAGAACAGCGATGGCTTCCTTCTGACTCGAGAGGGTCCAACTTTACTTTTTAATTGAAAAATGCTCAGGTTCATTTGTAGTTCTTCATGGAGAATAAATTGTTGAACTTATTCAGCTGCATGTGTACAATAAATTTCTTCAAATGTGAGGTCAAAGAAATTCAAAACTATTCCTCATCCTCCCACAGACTTTCTCTCACTGTTAAGGTGCCTACTCATGGACCTAGGGGATCCAGGTACATGATTATTTGAAGTTTACATCCCATTTAGACAGTGGTTAAACAGTCTTTTGGCACGCCAGCCTTCATTGCTCAATTGTTTCAGTTTAGGAGTTGAGAAGTCATATTGAGGTTGCACAGGATATTGATGAGACCTCTTCTGGAATACAGTGTGCGGTTTCTGTCACACAATTACAGGAGGCATAGAAGAGGTTTACCAGGATGTTGCCTGGTATGGAAGCTTTGATTTATAAAGAAAGGTTGGATAGACTTTGACTTTTCTCGCTGGTGCTTAGGAGGTTGAGAGGCGGCCTGTTAGAAGTTCATAAAATAATGAGACATGTAGATAGTATGAATTGAGGTTGTCATTTCCCAAGGATGGGAGATTTCAAGACTAGGGAATGTTTTTAAGTTGGGAGGAGATAATTTAATAAAAAAAGATATGCGAGGCAGAACTTTGCAGTGACTGTGAACAAAGCAATGGCAAGTTCCAGCAGAGAAACAGGTGGCAAAGAAACAGGTGACAGTGAAGCAGGCATGTGAGGATAAGTGTGTTTCGTTTGCCAGTGACATTCACTGCTTCACAAAGTGGAGAACATTGAAGTGCAGCAGTGACGGTGATTATTTTGCAGGATATTCACCTTGCAAATGGTTTTTCCGCCAGTATCCCTGATTACATCGCAATTGACAGGATGAAAGCTGCAGCAAGACGTGTGCAGCCAGTGGTGTAATTGATACGGCATCTGATTTTGAATTGGAAGTTTGGAATATTGTATCCTGTCTCACTCGAGTGAAGTTGACAGCTTTTCTACCCTTGCAAATTGACAGACGCTCCCGAAGAGGAATGTCTGCCCAGCGCTGTTTGTGTCAGGTTCCCAGCAGCTGAAGTGAATGGATTGCTGGGTTTTGGAAATTGAAAATTGAAATTAAAAGGTAAATGAGTAACATGAGTGTGGGGCTACTTCAGCTCATTGTATATTTCATATCCCAGCTCATGGCAACAGTACCCATTGTCAGGAGAAACTGCTTGCGTTCCACATAAAGCTGCCTTTTGTCGGGAAACCTTGTGTACAGCAGGAGAAGCGGGTAGAACAGTGTGTGTATAATATCACAAAGATTGACACTGAGCCACACATTAAACAGTAAAGTTAACAAGTAAAGTTGTAAACTTGCTTGCCCAGCTGGCTTGTTTTCGTTCAGAATTTTCGTCACCATGCGAGTTAACGTCATGAGTGAGACTTCTGAAGAAGCGATGTTGTTCTCCTCCACTTGAAATTTACACTGCCCGGTCTGTTCCGGCAACTTCTGTCATTGTGCATTCTGTTCTGTATGGGTTGCATATGGGATCCAATTCTATATGTTTGTCGACTGCATTATGGATTGAGAACCATGCCTCTAGGAATTCCCATGTGTGTCTGTGTTTGGATTGCACTACTACGGTTGTGTTGTCCCAGTTAAACTGATGGCCTTCATTATCCGGGTGTTCTGATATTAGGGAAAGTTTGTCATGTCATTTTGCTGCCAGCTGATGTTCATGCACACTGTTGACTAGTTTCCTTCCTGTCTGTCTGATATAATGTTTGTGGCAATCGTTGCACAGTATTTTGTAAACACTGTCAGTTCTGCATGTCGTGGGTATGGTGTCTTTAATCCTTGAGAATGTTTGTCGTAGCATGGCTTTGGGCTTGTGTGCGACCGTAATTCCTAGTGGTCATAGGTGTTGTCAATTCTGATATGTTCGTGATGTGTGGCAGTGTGTCCAGTGTGTTAGGACATAATGTGTCCTCTTCGTGTTGCTGTTTAGTCAGTACCTGTGGATGAAATTGCAGGGATATCCATTCAAAGTGAAGATTTTGTATTGGTGTTCTTCCTCTTTCTGCATAGTTCTGGGTCATTGCAATGAGTGGTGACCCGTTTAAATAGTGTCCCGACACAGCTTAGTTTGTGCATCACTGACCAGAGTTAGTTGCCAAATTAAAAGTATCTGTGCCCCTTGAGGCACTGACCCGAGTGGTGATGTGCAAAGGACAACACACGAAGGAGGATCCTTGTGTGATTGATCCAATGTGATCTGTATGCCAGGGTAAACAGTGAAGACTGGTCTTCAGCACCCACATTGAACCTGGCTCCAACTGGCCTCCAGATACCTCTCACAAACTACCATTGCACTTCACTTTTCCTGACCTCCCCTCTATTCTTGTTTTAAACTGATTGCACGCCAGGCAGTTTCAGCTGGCATTGCTGCTGTGGAACTGTAACATGGAGTGAATCGATTTTGACTGATCAATGGCATAATTCTGCTTCTCAAGATCAGTCAATATTTTGTATTTATTACTTTAAATGATAACCATGAACAGGCTATGACAGTGAAGGCACTGAATCGTAATCACTGGACCAGCAGGAAAGATCAGTTTATGGCACTCAGGACACTGTCTGATTCGGCCTTGCATTCTCCCAACCTTCTGCACATGGTGCCCCTCTGCTCTGTTTCGGTTTTGTTACGTCTTGATATATAACAGTCTCCAGTTATCTATTCTTTTGTTATTTCCAATACATGAGACCCTCTTTCCATGTCTTGTGCCTGGCCCCACAGCTCAGTGGTCAGAGCACTGGTCTCAGAAACTAGTGGTTGTGAGTTCGAGCCTGTGATAGTGTTTGTACACCCCCTGCTTCAAAGGTCAAAAAGAGCCCTTTAAAAATTATCTGAAATTATAACAGTATCATTTCCTCCACAGACCAGAAATATGTGTGAATTTCCACATTGCTGTTTGTCCTTCCACTTGAGGAGGAGCATTTGGAATGGCAGGAAGCAGCTGACATCAGTGATGTTTGGCTGGAAGTACAAGGTGAAGCAGGAAAACTGTAGGTGAGCAATGGGGGAGGAGCACAAACCCAGGGCATCCATCAAATACTTCCATTTGTTGCTGTAAATAGGTTCTAGTTTTGGAGTCTGGAATGGGACAATAGAGCCAAGTGAGTGACGTTCTGCTTTCTGGGGGTTGCTCTCTCCGAAAGCCTCTGGCACTCTCGGTGGAAGGTGTCCTTGTTAGTTTCCTTCTGTGGGTGAAAATGAGGGTCACTTCCCCAAGGGGGCATGGACACAGTCTTCCCACCTCAAACTTCAGTTTTGCTTGTTGGTTCCTCAAAGTGTTGACCCAGAAACCCGCACTGCACACACTTCATTGGGGAGACAATGGCCTGAGGTTGTTATCACTGGACACTTAATCCAGAGACCCAGATAGTACTTTGGGGACTTGTGTTTGAATCCAGTTCCAGCGGACGGCGGAATTTGAATTCAATACAAACCTGGAATTAAGCGTCTAATGATGAGCATGAATCCGTTATCCTTTAAGGGAAGTAAATTGGCATTCTTGCTTACATGTAACTCCTGACCCACAGCAATGTGGTTGACTCTTAACTGCTCTCTGGTCATTTAGGAATTGGTAATAAATGTTACCCTAGCCAGTGATGCCCTCATCCCGTGAATGAATTTAAAAAGTACGTCAGGAATTCCTCCTGTATGCAATGATAACTGATTTGCTTTGCCCAATCTTTATGCAGACTGAAGTCACCTGACTCTTGAAGTCAGTGACCTTTCATCATAGTTAGAGCTCTCCCTTTCTGCTGGTGTCTTCAATTTCCTTTTTAGTGCCTTCTGCTAAAATTACCACTGGAGTTGACTGGGGTGTATGTACATCGACCACTGTCAATTTCTGTCCCTTGACGTTTCTAAACTGTACCCAGACTCCATTTCACCAGAACTAATATCCATTGTCATTACCATATTAATTTTATTCCGTAACCAGCAATGCTAACCTACCTCCTCCTTCTTGTCAGTCCTTCCAAGAAATTGAATATGCCTGGAGCCCAGCTTCAGACATTGTAGAGATTTTGGTTTCTGATTTACCAAAACATCCTGGATTCTGGAAAAGTCTGAGTTCAGTAGAAATTAGCAGTTGTAACACTGCTATGTAAGAAAGAAGGAGGAGCAAAAATAAGGAATAAAGCCAGTTAACATGATTTCAATCAGTTGGGAAAGTGCTTAATAATGTCTCTTCATTAAGTATGTTTCAGCAATGCTTTTAAAACAAAAATCGTATCATCTGATTCAATCAACGTGGTCAATCCAGAAGAAGACATTCCATGATGGAGACAGGGCAGTTGCAGGTAAGTTCAAGGCCACCCTGGGGCCAGGCATGTTTGACAATTTCATTCCTTTTTCAGAGTCAAACAAGTGAGGTCGCAAAGAGGAAACCAACAGCTGCATAACACTTGGATTCCCAAGAGGCATTTTGTAGGGTGTCACACTGGTGGCTAATAGATAAGATAAGGGCTCTGGAACTGAAGGTAATGTATGAGCATGAATAGAGAGTTGGTGAACATGCAGGACATAACAGTAAGTGTTGTTGTGACTGTGATGAGAGGAGTGCAAAGGATTCAAAGGTCAATGTAAAGGTTGAATTAACCTCCGGGATGTTTTTAATGGATTTTCAGGACAGATGAGACCATCCATCCTCTTGACAGCTGACCAGCCAGTCTGGCCACCAAATAAATTAATAGATGTATTGGTCACATTGGCAGGCCTCCTGGTGCCTTCACCCCCATGGACAATATACCAGGAAGGCTGTTATGGGAAGATGGCGGAGATGGGAAACTGCATCCATGACATGATGCCCACGTTTACAAACAAGCCCTCCCGACATGACAACCGCGTACATGGAGATGAAGTGGAAAACAGCAGGTAACTGCTGGAACAGGTTTTGTGTTCTTTCTCGGGAAGGTTTTCTTTTAAAAAAGAATAAGCCCAGTGACGTCACAATGGTTTGCCTGTGATGTCATAAACACAAACAAGAATAAACAATAACTGCTGTGTGTCTTCACTTCATGTTGAGACAACGTGAGGTGAACATTGCAGACTTGTAGCTCTGCAGTTTCAAGTGCGAATCGCTTATTTCTTTTCTCTCCCTCATCAGTGTAATTAGAACTAACACTAATTGAAGCGGAGGGAAAGGAGCAATACCTTCGTGGTATCACTCTTGGTTGTGAGAAGAGTTTTGAGGTAATTTGAATTCAATATATACTGGACACTATTTGTAAAGAAATTGGATTTTAGTACGAATTTCAAAGACGGGAAAACTGGAAAAATGATGTGAATATGGGGTAACCTGATTGAATTAATGCGTGTATGTTCTGGGTCACAATGGTTCCAGTACTTGCCAAAACCAAAATTATATTGGCCACATTTTTGTGTCCACTCTGATGGAGCAAAATGTTTCTTCTGGTCTTTGCTGAAGGTGATATTAGCAGGGAAAATGTTCATCTCGGATGACCATTAGATCCCATTATCACAACAATTCGCAAAAAAAAAAGAATGGAATTCTCCCGTATAAATCATCTGCGATTTATCCCTCAGTGAATGTTGTTTCAATGGAAAAGCTAATCATTACCAATTGTTATTCATGAAAACGTGCTTTCTGCACATTAACCAGTGCCTTTCCTACATTACAGCAGCCAAAAAATAGTATTTAGATGAAAAAGGCCCTTTGGGAAATCATTCCAGATATTCAAGGTGTTGGATTAGAGCAAAGCTTTGTTGAGTTTCATTTTGACCTGAAGTATCTGAAGGGTGATGTCCTGGCTGCTCAGTTGACAAGTTAAAATGTTAAATTGTTGAAGGAAGACCAAGTAGACAGTGAAGGGGCAAATGAATATTAGACATATGTAATGAGGCTGAAGTCAGCATATTTTTTGGTCTAGTATTTAAGTGTGATCGTACTCTTTCTCTTTTCATGTTGAATTTGGCTTTTACTGTTATGGTGTTTTCATTTGTCTTTTAGGTTTGACAATACTTCACCTTTCTCATTCCTCAGATTCCAACCCACTTTGATTCTGAAAGGTATGAGTTATCATTAATTTTTCACCAAGCAGAAGCTTCAATCCAGTTCCTTGTCTCCCTGTGTTCAGTCAGGCATTGACTCACTTATTCCAGACCTCACATGGAAATTTGCCTTTCGAGACAATGGGAACTGCAGATGCTGGAGAATCCAAGATAACAAAGTGTGGAGCTGGATGAACACAGCAGGGAACTGCAGCAGCTTGGCCTGCTGTGTTCATCCAGCCCCACACTTTGTTATCTTGGAAATATTCCTGCTCCTTTGTTCCATTTGCTCATACTCATCTCTGACATATTAAATTAGATTAGATTCCCTACAGTGTGGAAACAGGCCCTTCAGCCCAACAAGTCCAAACCGCCCCTTGAAGCATCCCACCCAGACCCATCTTCCTTTCACCCACACACCCCTCAACACTACGGGCAAATTAGCATGGCCAATCCACCTAGCCGACACATCTTTGGACTGTGGGAGCACCCAGGGGAAACCCATGCAGACACGGGGAGAATATGCAAACTCCACACAGTCAGCCTGAGCCTGGAATCGAGCCTGGGTTCCTGGCACTGTGAGGCTGCAGTGCTAATCACTGAGCCACCGTGCCTCCCATATCCGACGAGATTAAAACAGCAGCGGTCCATTGACACCTCTGAAAAGTAATAGTTGTCAGCCTTGCATCAATGACAGCAGCCTGACCCTGGAGTCAGACATTTCTCAGTGTAATATCACTGAGCACAATGAGGACTGATGTGGCAGTCCCCTTGAGCGACCTTGACAGACTGAGCTTTAGGTGACCCGACATCTAACTGATGTCTCTCCAGTTTCCCAGCTGTTTTCTCCCCACTCCCCACACTGGGTTCAGTCTCCCACTGGGCTGACTGAGTCCCACTCACTGGACTGCAGAGGTGTGGACTCTGAGAAGCTGACTGCCTCGGGTGTCCATCTGGCAGTGCCCATTACCCTGTATTAATACCAGAGACTGCTCTTGGTGAACCTATCCTGCATGAAGGCAGCCGACCTTGCCTCGACTGTGGGTTACTCCCTTTAGATTCTGAGACAGTGCTTCCAGGGTGTGTAGAGTGATTTTTATTCATATATTGATGTGAAAGCTTTGTTGATTTTTATTTTGAGTGGCCTAAAAAGTCTGAAACCTGACATCCGTGTTGGCTTAGTTAGGATTTTAGAGTTGTGTTTTCTAAGCAAGAGCAATGTGATATCAGAAGAGCAAACAGATCATGGACAGATGTAACTACACTGAAGTCAGCATTTTATCTTTTTTGGTCCAGTATTTAATTTTTATGGCAGTCTTTCTCTTTACATGTTTAATTTTGTTTTGTCTGTCATGATGTTTTCATTTATCTTATAGATTTGACTGTTATTTCCGGTCAGTCAGCTTGCCGAAGCAGTCAGATTTCCGTCATACTACTCTGAATAAAAATGGTTTGTACTATCCTTGGTTTTTTACACATGACAAATTCCAATCCCCTGATTACTTATTCTTCATATTCCTATATACCATCCAACACTCACTCACTCGCACGTTCTTCCACGATGTGCAAGATGTTTTATATATTTGGTCACAGGTTTGTCCCATTTCATTCTGAGGGAGCTGAAATATTTGAAGGCTGATGCTGTCGTCTGCTCACTTGGCCTTTTAAAGTTTCAATTGTTGTAAGGAAGAGCAAGATGATATTGAAAGAGTAAACAACATTTGTGTTGACCATGAGGGATTGTCCTTCTCAACTTCTCCCCGTGCCTGACATGCTGGTTAAACAACCACCAGCTGTCTCTCTCTCTCACTCATGTGAGCACAGCCCTATGATGTGGTGTGATAATGGTGACTTTTTTTTTCGAAAGGTGGGTCACTTTGAAACAGACAAGCGGGTTTTTCTTGTGATAATCACTGACTGTTTATGTCAGGAAATATCTATTGCTGCACTTTTCAAATCCAAGCTATGTCCGTTGGGTGTGAAATCTGGCGACAGACGTTTTTCCAAAAATGTTGTCCGTTGGAGCTTCTGAAGTTGGAGTCTGTTGGGTTCATTCAGAACTTCAAGACTACCATTTATGTTATGCCAGTGTATTCACGGTAAATGGATAAATGGTGGATAAATGGAGTTAAGAGAGAAACACATCATGATGTGATACAATGGAGCAAGCTCAAGAGACCTTATTCCTATGAATTCAGAAAATATAGTTTAAGTTCTGAGATATTCAGCAAGCAAACTGTAAGACAAATGGAGTAACAAAAGTATGCTGTGTACGAGGATAGAGATCTGTTCAAACTTTTCTAATTGGTATTAATTAAGTAAGCGACGTGCAAATTCTTCTTTTCAATTTAAGACTGAGATAGAATAGTCACCCAATTTACATTCATGATGAACATAGAACAACGATATAATCATGAAGAGGAATTGTGTCCCTTGATGTAGTGTAGTGGGGGTGGTGAACATAACTGTCATGTTTTTCGTAAATTTTTGACAATCATCATGACTAGAACTAACTTATAGCCACAAACTGGAGTGTGTTAATAGGAGTTAAGTGTGGACATTAGATGGTGTTTCAATCACTGGCCACATTCCACTGCTCTGCCACATGCTGTGCCTGGCAACCTTCAGTTAACAAAGTCCAAATTTGAACCAGATTTGCAAACTAGTTCCTGAATTTGAAACAAGAAGAGAACATGTCATCTGTCAGGCAAGCTAGTGTGTTGTGGCATTTTGACTACGAGAGGTAAATAAAACAATGTTCATGTGGAACTCTACTTAATATTTGAAACCTGAATGTGCACACTTCAGTTGATTTTCTCCACTGCATAATTAACTTCAACTCTTCCATCCTGCTTTTATTGACATGTTAATATCTGCTTGAGAGATTTCCTCCATGCCTGTTGATTGCTTACTAATTGCATATGTTCAATATGCTGTGAAAATGCACCAGTTTTGAATTATCGCCGCAAAAACTGTGCGTTGAGGGACTGTGATTTACTGTGCTCGATTATTTTTTTTGCCTTTTTGCTGGCATTGTGAAAACTTAGAACACTGAAGGGCACATCCTTCCATAGATATCCTGCCCTTTCTTCTGTTACACCGTGCGATGAATGGGAAGGAAAGGAGCGGGAAGAATGATTATGAAGTAAATTTGAGTAGGGGAGCTGATAGCCTGGTACCACAACAGCAGAACAGATGGAAGGAATGAGTAGTAGGGTGAGAGAGGAAGGAACAGAGATTTCACCATTAAAAATGGTGAAAGCAATGTATTGACAGCTGGTAGCCTTTATTTTAGTAACGTATTGCAACCATTCAATAGTTTTGCTCTTTTAATATTTAAACATGGACATTACGTAATTTCTCTTGCTGAGATTGTCAGCATGGTCATAAAACATCAATTTATTTTTAATGTTATTTGTCTTACTGGATCAAAATATGGTGACACACAAACAATTTGAGCTTCAAAATCTCCCCTTCCCCTACCGCATCCCAATACCAGCCCAACTCGTCCCCTCTTCCCTAATCTGTTCTTCCTCTCACCTATCCCCTCCTCCCACCCCAAGCCACACACCCATTTCCTTCTGTCTAACCTCATCCCGCCCCCTTGACCTATCCGACCTCCCCAGCCTGTCCTATCCCCCCCACCTCCCCACCTACACTCACCTTTACTGGCTCCATTCCTGCCTCGAAACTTGTCTGTCTCCTCCCCACCGAACTTCTCCTCTATCCATCTTCGATCTGCCTCCCCCTCTCTCCCCGTTTATTTCAGAACCCTCTCCCCCTCCCCCTTTTCTGATGGAGGGTCTAGGCCCGAAACATCAGCTTTTGTGCTCCTAAGATGCTGCATGGCCTCCTGTGTTCACCCAGCTCCACACTTTGTTAGAGATAATGGGAACTGCACATGCTGGAGAATTCCAAGATAGTAAAATGTGAGGCTGGATGAACACAGCAGGCCAAGCAGCATCTTGTGCTCCTAAGATGCTGCTTGGCCTGCTGTGTTCATCCAGCCTCACATTTTATTATCCACACTTTGTTATCTTTGTTTGAAGGTTATGCTTTTCTTCAGTCATGCTTTTTTATACTTGTGTGGGGTAAAGTTCTTAAAACGACAGCTTCATTTAATTGAAACACATTTTGTACAATTTTCTATTACTTGGAACAAGTCTTGGAAATACATTTCCTGTGATTACAGACAATTCATCATTCTGACTGAACCGGCCAGCTACTCTGGCAAAGTTGAGAGGTTCACATTGGATTTCAAATTTCAAATCAGGCTCCTTAAAGAGTGCTCCAATTCCCTCCTTTGCTGACATGCTCCACCCTGACCCCTGCCCAATTCCAAAGGTATATTCATCTGCTGACATGAAGGAAACTGAATTTGATATAGGGGTGCTTGATGCGATTTGAACTATGAAGTTCTTTGTGAGAGTTCTTAATTTCTTTTGCACACTCCACAGTATCAAGTATGATAACCCTTAGGCAGCACATTGGAAGAGACCTTGCATAGCACGAGCTGTGGAACAAAAAAAAAGAGGTTTCCTTTTTCTTCAGTTTCTCCCTCCTTCTATTTTCCGCCAAGTCAGCAAACATTTTACACCTCTCTGTTTTCCTACCAGTTATGTAAGCTTGCTTTCAAGAGTAATTAGATTCCTCAAAACAATATTGTTCAGAAATGTGAAGTCAGTGATATTGTTAACAGAGAATTCAAACAGGATTGAAGCCAGACTGTCCTGTTTCCGGTAGCTTGCTGTGGCCTCGAGCTGTAGACAGAAGTTGCTGTACATAATTCCACATTTACTCTGTTGTGGAAACTTTCTGGCCCATCTGATGACTGGATTGAAGTAGAAATTGAGAAATAGTGGGTAGTCAGCTGAAGGGATTTAATATTAAATGTTTATTTACTTAAAATGATGGTTTAATATTCTTGAGATCGATACAAAATAACTCCAAGGCTCAAATTTCTGTTTTATATGAATCTAGCTGGCCATGTTTCTGTGATGTTTTGACTTTAACTTTGTATTTTCTTTGAATGGTTCAAGTAATACATGAAGTGACCAGCTGCTTTATCATTGGATTGAACATATTGTATCTCCTCATCAATGGTATTCCCCTCCAGCCCTTCAATGCTCATATCTTTGCACTTCTAATTCTGGCCACTTTGATTTTCCCTGCATGCTTGATCTTCTTTATTCTGTCATTGGTGTGTTCAGCTACCCAGTTCTGGGACACTCTTCCAAAACATCTCCTCTTTGTCCTCAAATCCAATCTTTCTGACCAAGCTTTTGGTGGCCTGTCCTAGTTTTAGCTTCATGAATCTTGGAGTGATTTTTAAATGATTATGTAAATGTGAAGCATTTTGAAATGTTTCTACCATGTCAGAGATCTATACAAATAAACGTTGTTCCTGCATCACATTTACTTTTTAAATTCGTACTCTCTGTAGGCATCAGGAGATGAGCTTCCATCACATCTCGCTGTCGATACCTCCAACGTTCAAATTCTTAACTCTGAGACCTCAAAAAGACTCGTCGAAAATTTTGTAATCGCTCTCATGAACAAGGAGCGTTTCTACATCCGCACATTCTTTTCGACATACAAAGCATATACCACTGCTGAAAGTGTGTTGTACATCCTCCTGGACAAGTGAGCATAAATCTAATGAGCATCTCCTTTGTTTAATGGTAATGATAGAAAAGTATGTTCTGTCGAGTAATTTTTGTTATTAATCCTTCTGGCAATGAATCGCTGAAACTAGCCATATGGAAACAACTCTCAGTAAACTGAGAATCTCCATCCAACCCTCAGTAAGGGAGACGATTTTTTGTTCATTGAAGACATGAACTTACCTGCACCCCAATCCCTCGGACGTTAAACTCTGCAAATTTGGGCTTTAACTTTCATCCAGTTTCATCAGAAAAGTCCACATTTTTTAAAGTATTCTGGAGGATTTTATCCTCCACACAGATGGTTTTATCCTACACCTTCTGCCCAAAAGGTCCAGATTCAAATTCTATCTCCTATGTCATGTGTCATAATAAGTTTGAATAACTTGATTAAAAGTAATTAGACTTGAAGTCCTTCATAAAGAGAGACTGCAGTGGGACTGATGAGCTTGTTTGTTTACAACAAGGCAAAGCAGTCCTTCAGCTCTCCTGTTTTGTGCCCCCATCGCTTTCCAATATCCCTGATCCCAAATGGTGGCACAAATCATGTTTAAGCACCCGGCTAGTGATTTGGGACAGAAGTGAATAAAACATACTCACAAAACATAATGCTGAGACAGGTGCCAATGTATTTTTGATTATTTTTTCGCAATAATGAAGCGATCGAGAACCAGTACAATACACCGATTAAAAAGTGTGGTGAATGTATTAGGACAATGTCTAGACCTTGGTATTAAAGATAAACAGTGACGTTGACTTCCTTCAATGCTTTTTATGTAGTTTGGAGCTTCCTACAACTATGTTTGGAATGTTTAAGTTTCTGCATGTAGTGAATGGAAAAATGTTATTTTAATTGAAAGAAGCCTATCAATTGTCTGTAATAACAAAGTGTGGAGCTGGATGAACACAGCAGGCTAAGCAGCATCTTAGGAGCACACACGCTGACGTGTCAGGCCTAGAGCCAGCTTTTGTGCTCCAAAGATGCTGCTTGGCCTGCTGTGTTCATCCAGCTCCACACTTTGTTAATTCGATTCTCCAGCATCTGCAGTTCCCATTATCTCTGATCAATTGTCTGTAAGTCTGTGTTGGGCAGAACAATCAAAGTTTGGAAGCTGAGTTCAGGGTGAGGAACCTTCATTGCAAAACTGAAATGTTGGTCAAATGAATGTCTGCTTCCAACTGAAATATGCAGGAATACCGCAATTCTGTAATAATGGGTGAAATGTTTTTCAAATGACATCAGTGATGGTTTCTCTCGTCACCTCAGTTTTTATACATTAGTTTTTTGCACGTTGGGTGAGCATTGAACAGTTTATGTACTTCACAAATGGTGTTTTGGGGTAACTTATCAAAGCTCAGTTCGGGTACAAAGCGATTCTCACCACTGCTGACCTTCAATTGATGTATCTCTGACATTAGAGGGATATCCCTGGGTAGGAAAAGTTTCCCAAATGTGCTATGGTTATAAAATTTGAGAAAATCAGCAAATAACCAGAGATGATTAGATTTTTCTTCAAAGCAGTAAGCTAATGAGCTGGCTTTCATGAACCCAATGGGTTGCAGAAATCGATCCAGCTGGACCTTTCAAAAGTGAATTTGGGTTTCTCTTTTTGCCTGTTGCCAAAATATTCTCTTTCTTTGCCCAACTAAATAAGTGTTCCAGCAGAATAATTCCAGCAATAAGCTTCTGAGTTTTTAAAGAAAGGTGACCCATTCTTGCCGTAGAATTTGAAACATCACAGCTCACTCATGTGTCTCATGTTATCTCTCAGATGTGAGATAGTGGACAACGATTCTTCGCAGGTTATTACTTTCTTCTTTGCTTTTGTGTTAGGCCGGTGGTCACCTTAGATGATGGTATTCTTTTAAAGGTAAAGCGAAAATTTCGTAAAACCAAGGAATCTCAGCAAACTGTGGTTTGTTGAAATTTGAGGAGTTTGGTTCTCATTAAACTCTAAGGTAGCTGCGGTTAAGACAATCATCTGTTATATTTACTGTCTCCTCCTTTCACAATGTAGCTGTTTATTACTTTGGCTGCTTTGATCTCTAACTTGTCCATTGTCTTTTGGTGAAAGTCTCCATCTGCAGGGAGATTCTTGGAGTTTTTAAAAAGTCAACAACAAAATGGCTTCCATGCCATTCAAATTTCAAACCCATTTTACCAATTGGACAGATTTTGTGTTTAAGATTAGTGTTTGAGTCAACCATTTTAATTCGGCTAAAAGATCATCATAATTCAACGGATGTTTATAGCATCCGTTCACCTTACACGCACCCTACATTTCAAAATTTTCCTTTATCCGTGGTGAAAGGGAGAAACAGTCTGACTAGATGCTACAGTTATTTTGGTGTTCTGTAATTAGATCCAGGGAATTCATCTCTTTTTACTTGAGTGTTCTCATTTACTGAGGTTTTTATTTGAGACAGAGAATTAACTTGAGTTCAAAATGGTTAGGATCGTATAGTATGAGTATAATTTTAAAAATCTGTTCCTGCCCAAGTTTTCCAAGTGTTGACGATCAGTCCATGACTTCTGAAGGAATGAATTTATGACTGACAGATTTGGTGACGTGACAAAGATGCGTGAAAAAATTAACCTTAGAGGACTTCGGAATACTGCAGAGAAATATAGGTTTAGCAAGTAGTCAACGATCTGACAAATAGAGTTGTATATGGTAAATTTGAAGTCCATTTTGGCAGAAAGAATAGCAGTTTTGTTTTTATTGAGGGAGATTGCATTGCTCTGAGATACAGTGGAATCTGGGTATCCTCGTGCATGAATCACAAAATGATCGTGTACAGACATGTTAAGTAATTTGGAAAGCAATTAAATGCAGAGCAGAGCTCTGGAATATTGTAAATGCAAAGATAAACAGATACTTGTTGAGGGAGAGGAGGTGAAAGGTCATTAGGAGAGGCAGGAATGTAGATTTGAAGTTACGATCAGATGAGACAGAACCACATTGAATGCTTTACTCTTCCCTCCTTGTATGGGAAGTGGCAGGTATGCTGTAAAATGCCAAATTGGAGTTTCACTGCAAAGTATTAACAAACTCGGTAATCAAGGCTTCAAATGCCGAAATCCTGAACCTTCAGATGTTTTTCAGTGGCTGAATGCAAATTGTAGATTCAAGCTTGTTTAAAATCACTTAGTTTGTGCTGTCTGACCAATTGCAGATATGGGAGCTTTGACACCTCAGAGGCAGAAGAGATTCCAGTAATCGATTCAGTGAGCACAAAGTAAGATTTAATCTTATGTGTGACTTAATTAAGTTTCATCCAAAATACAACAATGTTAAAAAACCTGCTGGCTCTTCCTGTAAGATCTATGGAGGGCCTTCCTCCCACAGCAATGCAGCAAACACTAGACAGCAGCAGTCACATTAACAAAGTTGCTTGATTGTATCAAAAATCTACACAGATTTTGTTTGTTTAAAAAGAAAAGTTGTATCAACAGAAAAGATCCAAAAGTGTTCAGTGAAAAATTGCTCATCCATTCACTATTCAGATCTCCATTTGTCACCAAACATTTAGATAGCTGAGCTCTGCATTAAGGATACAACATGTCGAAGAATTGAGGTTCCTACCTTCTCCCCTCCCCTCAGTCTGCCTGTGGTGTCTTTCAAATCTCCTGTGAAGGTTTTGAAGAAAAACCTACTCGCAGTACATCTGGAGGGTGATCTATTTTATAAAAACAGTTGACCAAGAATGAAATAGAGGCAGAGCTGCAATCTTTTCTTTGCTGTCATTATGGTTGGTATTGCTGAGCTTATACAAAAGAGATCTGCAGGCCAATGTCCACTGTAGGAGTTGAGGAGCTCCAATATTTGCCAGAGAGACAGACATGTGCAGCTCTCAGCTGGTGACTTAATTCATGCCCAGTGCGTCGTTAAGCCGGCTACTTTGCCCACCGCTGACAATACAGTATAATGGTGCAGAAGAGAGTTCAGCTTTCCTCCTGAACTCCCCTCCACTTTGCCAAGAATGTCATGTCTCAGGCCAAGGCCAGTTGACTTGGAACATTCAGCCCTGTATGTACAGACAGTATCTGAAGTTCTTCATTGGAAAGTTGGTTGCCCTTCTATATTTGGGCCAGGAGCTCTTTGTTTGAGATATTTTTAGACTTTGCAACAAATATAAAATGTTGAAGATATGAATCTGTTACATCCTTCTGTCCCTCTCTCTGTCTTTACAACCACACTCCAGTCTCACGGTCTTATCCTGTAAACTATCGTTCAGGGTTTTGGGGAGACCACTCACCATATTCTGTAGTTGCGTCTTGACCCGTTGTTAGAAAATTAGCTCTCAGTGGCACGAAATGCCGACTCAATGTCTTTCAGGTGTATGGAGATAATTTTCTTGTGGATGTGGATGTTTCCTCAAATTTACTTGATAACACTTTTAGGACCATTTGCAGATCACCTGACGGTGCAAACTACAAGGCAGATGGGAAACCATGCTCTCTAAAATCTGTCATGAAAGAGTAAATTTGAATACAATATGTGGTTAAGGTTTGCTTTATTCAGAGCACAAGGAATACAAAGGAAACTACCGATGAGCTAAGAATTACTGGGTACAAGTGTTTGTTTAAAATGACATTCTTCACAACTAATTTCAGCAGCGGAAACAATGCTAACATTCCGAGCTGTGAGGAGCTTGAAAATCCAATTCCTCTAGAGACAGTAGCTGAGATCAGAAAGTAAGTATTGATCCAATGTATGAGGAAATGATGCTTTCATCAGAATACAACTATGTGAAGGGCAACCTCTGGAGGCCGCCATTTTCAGGAACATGATTTAGAGACTTTCTCCTGAAACTTAGCAGCATCTGTGGTGAGAAAGCAGAGTGGGCATTTTGAGTTGAGGTTCCCATGTTCAGAACTTCGCATCTCTGAAGACGTGTCGCTTGGCTCAACTTGAACTCTGTTTTCTGTCTGTAGATGCTGCAAAACCTGTAGAGTTTCTCCAGCAATGTCTGCTTTTCTTTCAGCTTGTCGGCTTCTGTAGTTTGTTCTTTTACATTAAAGAAACAGTTGGCTGTTGTTCTAATATTTGCTTTGTTCTTAGTGTTGTAAAAAGAAATTTTAGATGGAAGATTGTGGTTCATGCTGCAGGCCTTCTGCTGGAACTGCAACCTGGAGGCCTTGGCCGATTCCAGCGGTGACCAACAAAGAGATCATCGCCGGGTTACTCACCAGTTGACGGTTTGGCTCAGTTTTGACAGCTGCTAGTCCAGTGAAAGGGGTGGCAGATCAGCACCTTTCTCAGCCCTACTGTTAATGCTGATTGTCACTGAGGTTGTGTAAGTGGGCGCCATTAGGAAAGTGAGGGAGGCAGTCCTTAGATGTCAGGGAGAGCCCAGGTGAAAAAGAGAACTGGCCCATGTCACATAGCTTTGCAATGTGTAGGTGGTAAACTCCCTCCCTGCCATTTTCCTAATCCTCCCACCTCCAATTTAATTGTCAGCGAATGATTGGCCATGCATTAACACACAGTCTTTAATGGAATATTTCTTTTCCAAACATTGGACTGTGCACTGCCGGTAAATATATTGAAAAACTTGACTCTCTAACTCTGTTTGCAGTGTTATTACATGTCCCACCTCCCCGCATTGCCCAAAAAAATCCAGACCATTGTGCTTTGAGAACTTGTGTGAAAGTTGAAATTCCTTCTTCCTTGCAACTCCCCCAGCTCCTCTTCCAGACTCAACTCCTGTCACTTGCAAACCACCTGTTAGAGCTTAGAAGGGAAAAACAAATCTCGATCTATTGTAGTTACATACATCAGAAATATTGCCTGTTTAACAAATCCAGTTGAATAGGACTTGAAAACGTGAGAGGGCTTGTCATCTGAAGAGTGGTTGTGGGTTTTGGTTCAGTTTAGGATGGAGTTTAGAAGGATGGGAGGGAATTTTATTGGCACTTACAGAATACTGAGAGGCCTGGAAGGATTGTACATGGAACAGAGAAGATGTTTCCACTAGGAGGAGAGATTAGGACATGCGGGCACAGTCGCGGAGTGAAGAGGCCAACCTTTAGAACTAAGGTAAGAAAGAATTTCTTCAGACAGGGAGTGGTTAATCTGAGGAAAACATTGCAGGAAGCCGACGTCATTCGGACTATTTAAGATAGAGAGAGAGATGGGTTCTTGATTAGTAAGGGGATCAAGAGTTTCAGAAGAAGGCTGGCGATTGGGCTTCAGAAACATCACAGCCAGAATTGAATGGCAAAGCAGACTGAGGAGGTTGAATGAGCTAATTCTGCCCCTATATGTTATGGTCTTATGGATTTGACACTAAATATTTCATTGGTCCTTTTGTGATGAAGCCACTTCTGGGTGCAAGTGTTTTTTTAAAATGTCTTTAGTTTTTGCCTTATATAGTCAGGAAGGCAAATGCAATGTTGGCATTTATTGTGAAAAGATATGAATCTAAAAACAGGGCTGTACCTCTGAGGCTTTATAAGGCTCTGGTCTGGCCGTACTTGGAGTACTGCGTGCAGACTTGGGCCCATATCTCAGGAAGGATGTACTGTCCCTGGAACGTGTTCAGAGGAGGTTCACGAGAATGGTCCAGGGAATGGAAACCTTAAAATATGAGGAACGGTTGATGACTCTGAGACTATACTCATTTGGAGTTTAGAAGGATGAGGGGTGATCTAATTGAAACTTTCAGAACACTGAATGGCCTCGACAGAATGGTTGTTGGGAAGATGCTTCCATTGGTAGGAGAGACGAGGCCCCGAGGGCACAGCCTTAGAATGAAGACAAGACCTTTTAAATTGGAGATTTGCAGAAACTTCTTCAGCCAGAGAGTTTTAAATCTGTGAAATTCACTGCCACAGAATGCTGTGGAGGCCAGGAAATTTAAAACTGAGACAGATCGGTGCCTGATTATCAAGGGGATCAAGGGCTATGGGGAGAAAGCAGGAGAATGGGGTTGAGGAACTTATCAGCCATGACTAAATGGCAGAACAGACTCAATGGGCCGAATGGCCTAATTTCTGCACCTATGTCTTACGGTTTTGTGGTCTTAAATAATTGCAGGTCTAAAACCTTTGAAAGCCCAAACTCTGAGAAAGATGAAGAACCAAGTTCACCAAAAGAGACAGCAACAATTTCAAAGTAAGTTTCATCCTTCTGTGCTTCATTCATAATACATAACATGAAAAGAAATTGCTGTGAATATAGTAGCTCTTGAAAGATTATATCGCCGTTCGAGACAATAAAAATCACATTAAAGAAACAGCTTTAATCCCTCTGAGGCCATTGCCAGTAATTAAATCAATGACACATTTCAGCCTTTGATCGATAGAAAACATTCAAAAATGTTCAGTGAAAATTTGATTGGCCCTCAACATCCAGACCTTGTGGTCTAACTTGCAACAATGCAAAACTGCGAAACCTCCCACCTCCCCTCAAATGCACCAGCCGATGTAACTGGAGTGTCCGACATATTTTCTCTGAAAATTTGGAAAGCAAACCATCTAGTGTAGTCATTCATCTGGACTTTGACCAAATGTGGACTTGAAATACAGAGCATTTTGGGATTCAAAATTTATTTTCAATGTTTACAAGTCATTTGTAGATGCAAATCCTTTCCTTAATTTGTGCTTCATGAGCACTTGCAGCTGCAGATATTTTGGCTGTATAGATTGTCAGGTGGGTGGGAATCAAAGTTTGCCAGGCATCTGTGTAACCATGAGGAAGCAAGTTTGATCAGAAGTACTTTTGATATGTTTTAATTCTGCAATTTGGAATGCAGCAGTGTGAAAAGGGAATGATGGAGTATCATTGATTTCAAAACTTTTTGTGCAATGTAATGAATGCCACTCCAGACTATGGCAGTCACATTAAAGTGTCTGCTGGACTGCTTTCCTAGAAAATTCATGGTAGAGATATTTACCTTAAATGATAGCATCACCATTGAAGCATCCAAAACACTTAGATGGGAAATTGTTTTCAGATCAATATTGAGGTTATATTTCTGGACAATGTGGCTCTGGTAAAAATACTAAAGCAATGGGTTAATCTCCTCTACCCCACCTCAGCACTTCTCTGTGTTCCTCCTTCCTGCTTCAGCTGCACCCTCCCCACAAACTTCCTCCAAGTTCATTGAAGTGTCCTCCAAACGTCTGTGACATTTGAAGAAATATGTTATCAATTAAGAATGTGACCTGCTCCCCGTGTCCGAGCCTTGGTATTTCTCCCATACAATATTGCCATTGAATAATTTGCATTTTGAATTATCTAAGTTGGCGATTTGCCATGTGTATCCATGGAGTCAGGCAGAGACCTGGAATTAATCCTGAGTTTATTCTGTCCAGGTCTTTAAGGAAACTCAGAACTGTTAAAAGAGCAGGAAAGAAAAATGATTTTTTTTCAGCAAAACAGCCACTGGTGACTAATCTGACCTTAAGCTTCAGTGAATTTGAGCAATGACAAATTCCTACATCAGTGCTCCGAATCAAACTATGAGTTACAAGCTGTGCTTGTGAGGGTTGAATTGTCAATAGTCTGTAAAGAGCTTGAGTTTCTTTTTCAGATATGAGGAAGTTAAACTTAAATCCTCTCTTTTGGGATGTTTGTTGTCTGTCCCAGTGTAGAGGTTCTTTATTTGACCTCTTTACTCCTCATCTACCCACTGGCTCCCCCTCACAGCCAAAATAAGATAAGAGTGCCAGAAATTAAAAATGTGATCATGTGCACAAGTAAAATGATTTATTTGGTGTTTTGTGACCAGTTGCAGCTGTGAAAATGTTGACATGTCACACTGTGTAGTGGGTGGAAACCTAAGTTTGTCAGAAACTGAAGGAGTAATTGACAAGTAAATTTGATGTGACGACAGATTAAACCTGTTGTTCAGTATTTGGGATCTAATACAGTGAAAGGAAACTGTTGGGATTTGCTGTAGGATTATGTCAGGGTTGCCTCAGGAAGATACCCCAATTGGCAGTGCAGTGAGCACCAATCCAGACAACAGCAATCACATGAAGCAACTGCTTCACTGCTTCTGCAATGTTTGGCTTATTTTAAGAGATGGAATAATGTTGAATTAGCATAAAGCATTCAAAGCTTTTCAATGGTAGACTGAATTTTGCTTGTCTTTCAGTATCAAGTTCTTGCACAGCGCAGGAACGGCTTTCAACAAGGGTGAAATACTGAAGAAATGGTTTTCTCTCCTTATTGCCCTGCTCTGTCTCTTCCAACCCACACCCCAGCACTGCCTCAGTATGAAGCCCTGTGGGCATCCTGTGGAAGTCAAAAGGACCCCTCTCTCAACACTGTGATTTTTTGTTGTTGAATTGGGTTGGATTTAATTCTGGACGTGTTTGCCTGTTCTAAATGACTTAATTTGTTCTCTTCGATCAATTGCAGTTCTGGAAATGTTGACAGTGCAAATGGTGAGGAAAATGGAAGTTGTGTTTCTTCAGGATCCAGCGAAATAATTGCTGAGTAAGTTTAATTGCATGCATGACAAAGTGAATCATTATTCAGAATATGACAAAGCGGTAGGAAATAGCTGGGGAGCTAGCAGTTTGTGCAATGTTATACAGCCATCAAATGGTAATAGCCCAGAGACAATGATTTGATGTTTGTACCAGCTCTCAAAGAGGGACTTGCCTACGTTCACTCCTAAGTCCTTTTACTGTGTAATACTGCGAAACCTCTCCTTTCGAAAATTGTAGTTCACTTTTGAAGACCGAAATTGAAGCTGCATCCACCACACTATTCGGCAGAGCTTTCCAGTTCCTGAATAGGCTATTGAAAAAAAAATTCCTTGTCACCATTGGTTCTTTTTGCTGATCATCTCAAATCAGTGTCCTTTTCTCCTTAAGCCTTCTGTCACAAGGCACCGATTGTTCTTATCCATTCTAACCAAATCCCTTATGATTTTGAACACTTTTAAAATCACTTCTTAGTTTTCTCCAAGAACAGCCTGAGCTTCTTCAGGCTCTCCACAGGGCTGTCTAGTTTGTCATCTCTGGTAATATTTTTTGGGAATGTTTTGTGCACCCTGTCAAATCCCTTCCTGAAGTGTGGTTGGTAAATACCAGAGTTGAGGGCATATCAGGAGTTTTTTTTATAATGATTAGTCAGAACATATTTGTTTTTCATACAATGCTCCAATTTTTAAAGTTCAGAATCCTGATGATATCTTCAACCTGCACTACCACTTCTATAATTATTGTGCACACACATACACACACACTATCGATCAAATATCAGGCATGGATCATTTCAGGAAGCACCATATCATAAGATATTTATTTTGGCTCCAGAAGAGAAGAAGGAACAATCCAGAATAATTTTGATTTGGAGGAGGTCCAACTTCAAAAGGAGCAAGAAGGCGTTTGCAGCAAGTAAATTTCAACACAAGTTTAGGCAAAACTGCAATGAAACAGCAGTCTGTCTTACAGCAGGAGGTTGTTTAGTGACAATCTCAGAGTGTTCCCACAAGCAGGAGAGAGTGGCACATGGTACAAATGATGAGGATTATTGATGACCCCAATGTGTACAGAGTGAAATATAGGTACTTCAGAAGGGAAGTGTAGAAGGAAAGGAGACTGGCAAACATTTTCAGGTGCCTTGCAGCATTCAGTAATCTCTTGCTAAATGTGGATTTGCATGCATAAGAGATTTAAAGGACCCACAAAATATTGTGCCATATTAATGCAGTCAGAATGATTTCACGGGCAATACACACATGTTCTAATTTTCAAAATGAAAAGAAAAGAGATGTGGAAATCCAGTGTGTGATGTTCATTCTGCTTCCCCGACATTTACATTAGATTTTCTTTTCTCAAAGATGAACTTGTAACTATTTTGGGCTCTCCTATTTCCTGCAGGAATCCTTGACAACATCCTGTGATGAACTTGTTTGTTTACAACAAGGCAAAGCAGTCCTTCAGTTCTCCTGTTCTGTGCCCCTATCCCCTTCCAATATCCCTGATCCCAAATGGTGGCACAAATCATGATTAAGCACCCCGCTAGTGGTTTGGGACAAAAGTGAATAAAACATACTCACAAAACATAATACAGAGACAGGTGGCAAAGTATTTTTGATTAATTTTTCGCAATAATGAAGTGATTTTGACCCAGTACAACACAAAGTTTAATAAGTGCGGTGAATGTGTTAGGACAATGACTAGAACTTGAGATTAAGGATAAAATGTAACATTGACTTCCTTCAATGCTTTTTATGTAGTTTGGAGCTTCCTGAAACAATGTTTGGGATGTCTAAGTTTCTGCATGTAGTGAATGGAAGAGTGCTATTTTAATTGAACAAAATCTATCAATTTCTGTAAGTCTGTGTTGGGCATAACAATAAAAGTTTGGAAGCTGAATGCAGTATGAGGAGCCTTTTTGCAAAACTGAAATGTTGGTCAAATGAATGTCTGTTTACCACTGAAATATGCAGGAGTACCGCAATTCTGTCATAATGGGTTGCATATTTTTCAAATGACATCAGTGATGGTTTCTCTTGTCACCTCAGTTTTTTTTAATACATTAGTTTTCTGAATGTCGGTGAGTATTTAACAGTTTATGCAATTCACAAATGGTTTTTTGGGGTAACTGATCAAAACTCAGTTCAGAGACAAAGCGATTCTCACCACTGCTGACCTTCAATTGATGTGCCTCTGACATTATAGGGACACCCCGGGGATGAAAAGTTTCACAAATGTGCTATGCTTATAAAATTTGAGAAGATCAGCAAATAACCAGAGGTGATTAGATTTTTCTTCAAAGCAGTAAGCTAATGAGCTGGCTTTCATGAACCCAATGGATTGCAGAAATGATCCAGCTGGTCCTTTCAAAAGGGAATTTGGGTTTCTCTTTTTTCCTGTGGCCAAAATATTCTCTTTCTTTGCCCAAGTAAATAAATGTTCCAGCAGAATAATTCCAGCAATAAGCTTTTGAGTTTTAAAGAAAAAGATGACCTATACTTGCCCTCAAATTTTAAACATGACAGCTCACTCATGTGTCTCACATTATCTCTCAGAGGTTCAATAGTGCATAAAGATTCTTCGCAGGTTATTACTTTCTTATTTGCTTTTGTATTGTGCCTGTAGTCATCTTAGATGATGGTATTCTTTTAAAGGTCAAGCGAAAAATTTGTAAAACGAAGGAATCTCAGCAAAATGTGGTTTGTTGAAATTTGAGGAGGTTGGTTCTCATTAAGCTCTGAGATCGTTCTGGTTAAGACAATCATCTGTTTTTTTACTATCTCCTCCTTTCACAGTGTAACTGTTTATTACATTGGCTGCTTAGATCACTGACTTGTCTATTGTCTTTTGGTGAATGTTTCCATTTGCAGGGAGATGCTTGCGAGATTTTAAAAAGTCAACAACAAAATGGCTTCCATGCCATTCGAAAGTTCAAATCCATTTTACTAATTGGACAGATGTTGTGTTTAAGATTCGTGTTTGAGTCAACCATTTGAATTCAGCTAAAAGATCATCATAATTCAATGGATGCTAATAGTATCCATTCACCTTACACACATCCTACATTTCAAGATTTTCCTATATCCATAGTGAAAGGGAGAAACAGGCTGACTAGATGCTACAGTTATTTTGGTTTTCTGTAATTAGATCCAAGGAATTCATCCCTTTTTGCATGAGTGTTCTCATTTACTTAGGTGTTTATTTGAGACAGAGAATTAACTGGAGCTCAAAATTGTTCGGATCACATAATTCCAATATAATTTTAATAATCTGTTTCTGGCCAAGTTTTCGAAGTATTGACGAACAGTCGATGACTTACGAAGGAATGAATTTATGGCTGACAGATGTGCTGAAGAGACAAAAATGCATTAAAAATTAACCTCAGAGGACATTGGAATACTGCAGAGAAAGAGAGGTTGAGCAAGTCGTCAAAGATCTGACAAAGACAGTTGTACATGGGTAAATTTGAAGTCCATTTTGGCAGGAAGCATAGCAGTTTTTTTTGTTGAAGGAGATTGCATAGCTCTGAGATACAGTGGATTCTGGGTATCCTCGTGCATGAATCACAAATTGCTTATGTACAGATACATTAAGTAATTAGGAAAGCAAATAAATGTTTTCATTTTATCATGAAGGAACTTAAACACAAAATTAGGGATCACTGGTGAGCCCATATCTTGAATGTTTTTCTTTGTGGTGGTCAGCCTTATTTAAAGATGGAAGTAAATATATGAGAGGCAGTTCAGAACAGGTTTACCAGAATAATACCGAGCCTAAGTGACTTGCCTCACAAGGAAAATTTGTACAGACAAGGCTTGCATCAGTCGGTGTTTAGGGCGGAAGGCGCAATGTGATTGAAAGAAAAAAACCTGAGCATTTGTACAGGGCAGATATGCAGATGGTGTTTCCTCTTACAGAAGAGACTAGAATGAAGGGCGAGTGTCTAAAATTCAGTGGTTGTCAACTTAAAACAGTGGTTTTTTAAATATCTCAAAATGTGGGTATTCTTTTAAGTTTTCTTCCTGAAAAGATGGTAAAAGCAGAGCGCTGGAATACTGTAAATGGAAAGATAAATAGATACTTGTTGAGAGCAAGGGAGTGAAAGGTCACTCAGATAGGCAGGAATGTAGATTTGAAGTTACGATCAGATGAGACAGAACCACATTGAATGTTTTACTCTTCTCTGTTGTATGGGATGTGGCAGGTATGCTGTAAAATGCCAAATTGGAGTTTCAGTGTAATGTTTTAACAAACTCGGTAATCAAGGCTTCAAATGCCGAAATCCCGAACCTTCAGATGTTTTTCAGTGGCTGAATGCAAATTGTAGATTCAAGCTTGTTTAAAATCACTTAGTTTGTGCTGTCTGACCAATTGCAGATATGGAAGCTTTGACACCTCAGAGGCAGAAGAGATTCCAGTAATCGATTCAGTGAACACAGAGTAAGCTTTAGTCTAATGTGTGACTTAATTTAGTTTCATCCAAAATACAACAATGTTAAAAAACCTGCTGGCACTTCCTGTAAGATCTGTGGAGGGCCTTCCTCCCACAGCAATGCAGCAAACACTAGACAGCAGCAGTCACATTAACAAAGTTGCTTGATTGTATCAAAAATCTACACAGATTTAGTTTGTTTAAAAAGAAAAGCTGTATTAACAGAAAAGATCCAAAAGTGTTCAGTGAAAAAAATTGCTCATCCATTCACTATTCAGATCTTCATTTGTCGCCAAACATTTAGATAGCTGAGCTCTGAATTAAGGATACCACATGTTGAAGAATTGAGGTTCCTACCTCATCCCCTCCCCTCAGTCTGCCTGTGGTGTCTTTCAAATCTCCTGTGAAGGTTTTGAAGAAAAACCTGCTGCTGTCCATGAACACACTAAATCTGGAGGGTGATCTTTTTTCATAAAAACAGTTGACAAAAGGATGAAATAGGGGCAGAGCTGCAATCTTTACAATTGTCATTGCCGAGCTTATAGAAAAGAGATTTGCAGGCCAATGTCCACTGCGGGAGTTGAGGAACTCTAATATTTACCAGAGAGACAGACAGACACAAGTGGCTGTCAGCTGGTGACGTGATTCATGCCCAGTGAGTCATTAAACCACCTACTTTGCCCACCTCTGACAATACAGTATAATGGTGCAGAAGAGAGTTCAGCTTTCCTCCTGAACTCCCCTCCACTTTGCCAAGAATTTCATGTCTCAGACCGAGGCCAGTTGACTTGGGACATTCAGCCCTGAATGTAGAGACGCTATCTGAAGTTCTTCACTGGAAAGTTGGTTGCCTTTCTATATTTGGGCCTGGAGCTCTTTGTTTGAGATATTTTTAGACTTTGCAACAAATATAAAATGTTGAAGAAATGGATTTGTTGCATCCTTCTCCCTCTCTCTCTCTCTCTCTTTACTTCCACACTCCAGTCTCATGGTCTTATCTTGCAAACTACCGTTGGGGGTTTCGGGGAGACCAATGACCATATTCTGTAGTTGCGTCTTGACCCGTTGTTAGAAAATTAGCTGTCAATGGCACAAAATGCCGACTCAATGTCTTTCAGGTGTATGGAGATAATTTTCTTGTGGATGTGGATGTTTCCTCAAATTTACTTGATAACACTTTTAGGACCATTTGCAGATCACCTGAAAGTGCAAACTACAAGGTAGATGGGAAACCTTGCACTCTAAAATCTGTCATGAAAGAGTAAGTTTGAATACAATAAGTGGTTAAGGTTTTGCTTTATTCAGAGTACAAGGAATACAAAGGAAACTGCCGATGAGCTAAGAATTACTGGGTGCAAGTATTTGTTTAAAATGACATTCTTCACAACTAATTTCAGCATCGGGAACAATGATAACATTCTGAGCTGTGAGGAGCTTGAAAATCCAATTCCTCCAAAGACAGTTGCTGAGATCAGAAAGTAAGTATTGATCCAATATGTGAGGAAATGATGCTTTAATCGGAATACAAAAATATGAAGGGCAGCTGCTGGAGGTCTGGCATTTTCAGGAGCATTACATAGAGGCTATCTCCCGAAACTTAGCAGCATCTGTGGAGAGAAAGCAGAGTGGGCGCTTTGAGTTAAGGTTCCCCTGTTTAGAACTTCACACCTCTGAAGAAATGTCACCTGGCTTCACTTGAACTCTGTTTTCTGTCTGTAGATGCTGCAAAACCTGTAGAGTTTCTCCAGAAACATCTGCCTTTCTTTCAGATTGCCGGTGTCCATAGTTTGTTTGTTTTTACATTAAAGAAACAGTTGGCTGTTGTTCTAATATTTGCTCTGTTCTTAGTGTTGTAAAAAGAAATTTTAGATGGAAGCTTGTGGTTCATGCTGCAGGCCTTCTGCTGGATCTGAAACCTGGAGGCCTTGGCCGATTCCAGCGGTGACCAATACAGAGATTGCTGCCGGCGTTACTCACCAGTTGACGGTTTGGATCAGTTTTGACAGCTGCTGGTCCAGTGAAAGGGATGGCAGATCAGCATCCTTCTCAGCCCAACTGTTAATGCTGATTGTCACTGAGGTTGTGTATGCACTGTCCCTGGAACGGGTTCAGAGGAGGTTCATGAGAATGGTCCAGGGAATGGAAAGCTTAAAATATGAGGAACGTTTGAGGACTCTGAGACTATACTCATTGGAGATTAGATGGATGAGGGGTGATCTAATTGAAACTTTTAGAATACTGAATGGCCTGGACAGAGTGGATGTTGGGAAGATGCTTTCATTGATAGGAGAGACTAGGACCCGAGGGCCCACTTTTAGAATAAAGAGGAGATCTTTTCAATTGGAGATTTGGAGAAACCTCTTCAGCCAGAGAGTGTTGAATCTGTGAAATTCACTGCCACAGAAGGCTGTAGGGGCCAGGTCATTGAGTACATTTAAAACTGAGACAGATTATCAAGGGGATTAAGGGTTATGGGGAGAAAGCAGGAGAATGGTGTTGAGGAACTTATCATCCTGACTGAATGGCAGAACTGACTCAATGGGCCGAATGGCCTAATTTCTGCTCCTCTGTCTTATGGTCTTATGGTCTTAATGAATTGCAGGTCTAAAACCTTTGACAGCCCAAACTCTGAGAAAGATGAAGAACCAAGTTCACCAAAAGCGACTGCAGACATTTCAAAGTAAGTTTCATCCTTCTGTGCTTCATTCATAATACATACCATGAAAAGAAATTGCTGTGAATATAGTAGCTCTTGAAAGATTATGTCACCATTCGAGACGATAAAAATCACATTAAAGAAACAGCTTTATTCCCTCCGAGGCCATTGCCAGTAATTAAATCAATGACACATTTCAGCCTTTGATCGATAGAAAACATTTTAAAATGTTCAGTGAAAATTTGATTGGCCCTCAACATCCAGACCTTGGTGGTCTAACTTGCAACAATGCTAAACTGCGAAACCTCCCACCTCCCCTCAAATGCACCAGCCGATGTAACTGGAGTGTCCTACATATTTTCTCTGAAAATTTGGAAAGCAAACCATCTAGTGTAGTCATTCATGTGGACTTTGACCTAATGGGGACTTGAAATACAGAGCATTTTGGGATTCAGTATTTATTTTCAATGTTTACAAGTCATTTGTAGATGCAAATCCTTTTCTTAATTTGTGCTTCATGTGCACTTAACAGCTGCAGATATTTTGGCTGTATAGATTGTCGGGTGGGTAGGAATCAAAGTTTGCCAGGCATCTGTGTAACCATGAGGAAGCAAGGTTGATCGGAAATAATTTTGATATGTTTTAATTCTGCTTCATTTGGAATGCAGCAGTGTGAAAAGGGAATGATGGGGAACCATTGATTTCTTCAAAATTTTTGTTGCAATGTAATGAGTGCCACTCCAGACTATAGCAGTCACAGTAAAGTGTCTGCTGGGCTGCCTCCCTCAAAAATTTATAACAGAGACAGTTGTCTGAAATAATAGCATCACCATTGAAGCATCCAAAACACTTAGATGGGAAATTGTTCTCAGATCAATATTGAGGTTATATTTCTGGACAATGTGGCTCTGGTAAAATTGCTAAAGAAATGAGTTAATCTCCTCTACCCCACCTCAGCACTTCTCTGTGTTCCTCCTTCCTGCTCAGCTGCACCCTCCCTACAAACTTCCTCCAAGTTCATTGAAGTGTCCTCCAAATGTCCGTAACATTTGAAGAAATATGTTATCAATTAAGAATGTGACCTGCTCCCCATGTCCGAGCCTTGGTATTTCTCCTATACAATATTGCCATTGAATAATTTGCATTTTAGAACAGTACAGCACAGAACAGGCCCTTCAGCCCACAATGTTGTGCCGACATTATCTAATTTGGTCATTTGCCATGTGTATTCATGGAGTCAGGCACTTTCACAAGTCAGAGACCTTGAATTAATCCTGAGCTTATTCTGTCCAGATCTTTAACGAAACTCAGAACTGTTAAAGGAGCAGGATAGAAAAATGATTTTTTTTTCAGCAAAACAGCCAATGGTGACTAATCTGACCTTAAGCTTCAGTGAATTTGAGCAAAGACAAATTCCTACATCAGTGCTCTGAATCAAACTTTGAGTTACAAGCTGTGCTTGTGAGGGTTGAATTGTCAATAGTCTGTAAAGAGCTTGAGTTTCTTTTTCAGATATGAGGAAGTTAAACTTAAATCCTCTCTTTTGGGATGTTTGTTGTCTGTCCCAGTGCAGAGGTTCTTTATTTGACATCTTTACACCTCATCTACCCACTGGCTCCCCCTCACAGCCACAAATCCCAATGTTGATAACAGTGCCAGAAATTAAAAATGTGATCATATGCACAAGTAAAATGATTTATTTGGTGTTTTGTGACCAGTTGCAGCTGTGAAAATATTGACATGTCACACTGTGTGGTGGGTGGAAACCTAAGTTTGTCAGAAACTGAAGGAGTAATTGACAAGTAAATTTGATGTGACGACAGATTAAACCTGTTGTATGGTATTTGGGATCTCATCCTGTGAAAGGAAACTGTTGGGATTTGCTGTAGGATTATGTCAGGGTTGCCTCAGGAAGATACCCCAAATGGCAGTGCAGTGAGCACCAATCCAGACAATAGCAATCACATGAAGCAACTGCTTCACTGCTTTTGCAATGTTTGGCTTATTTTGAGAGATGGGATAATGTTGAATTAGCATAAAGCTTTCAAAGCTTTTCAGTGGTAGATTAAATTTTGCTTGTCTTTCAGTATCAAGTTCTTGCATAGCCCAGAAACGGCTTTCAACAAGGGTGAAATACTGAAGAAATGGTTTTCTCTCCTTATTGCCCTGCTCTGTCTCTTCCAACCCACACCCCAGCACTGCCTCAATATGAAGGCCTGTGGGCATCCTGTGGAAGTCAAAACAATCCATCTCTCAAGGCTGTGATTTTTTTGTTGTTGAATTGGGTTGGATTTAATTCTGGACGAGTTTGCCTGTTCTAAATGACTTAATTTGTCCTCTTTGATCAATTGCAGTTCTGGAAATGTTGACAGTGCAAATGGTGAGGAAAATGGAAGTTGTGTTTCTTCAGGATCCAGCGAAATAATTGCTGAGTAAGTTTAATTGCATGCATGACAAAATGAATCATTATTCAGAATATGACAAAGCGGTAGGATATAGCTGGGGAGCTAGCAGTTTGTGCAATGTTGTATAGCCATCGAATGGTAATAGCCCAGAGACAATGATTTAATAATGTTTGTACCAGCTCTCAAAGAGGGACTTGCCTACGTTCACTCCTAAGTCCTTTTACTGTGTAATACTGCGAAACCTCTCCTTTCGAAAATTGTAGCTCACTTTTGAAGACCTCAATTGAAGCTGCATCCACCACACAATGAGGCAGAGCTTTCCAGTTTCTAATGATGCTATTTAAAAACAAAATCCTTGTCACCATTGGTTCTTTTTGCTGATCATCTTAAATCAGTGTCCTTTTCTTCTTAAGCCTTCTGTCACAAGGAACCGATTGTTCTTATCCATTCTAACCAAATCCCTTATGATTTTGAACACTTTTAAAATCACTTCTTAGTCTTCTCCAAGAGCAGCCCAAGCTCCTTCAGCCTCTCCACAGGGCTGTCTAGTTTGTCATCTCTGGTAATATTTTTTGTGAATGTTTTGTGCACCCTCTCAAATCCCTTCCTGAAGTGTGGTTGGTAAATACCAGAGTTGAGGGGAAATCAGGAGGTTTTTGTTTAATCATGATTAGTCAGAACATATTTGTTTTTCATACAATGCTCCAATTTTTAAAGTTCAGAATCCTGATGATATCTTCAACCTGCACTACCACTTCTATAATTATTGTGCACACACATACACACACACTATCGATCAAATATCAGACATGGATCATTTCAGGAAGCACCATATCATAAGATATTTATTTTGGCTACAGAAGAGAGGAAGGAACAATCCAGAATAATTTTGATTTGGAGGAGGTCCAACTTCAAAAGGAGCAAGAAGGCGTTTGCAGCAAGTAAGTTTGAACACAAGTTTAGGCAAAACTGCAATTAGCCTGTCTTACAGCAGGAGGTTGTTTAGTGACAGTGTCAGAATGTTCCCACAAGCGGGAGAGTGTGGCAAATGGTACAAATGATGAGGATTATTGATGACCCCAGTGTGTACCGAGTTAATTATAAGTAGTTCAGAAGGGAAGTGTTGAACTAAATGATGCTGGCAGCTCATGTAAAAAGGGAATCCGAATGTCGTCCTCCATTGTGAGCAGTGAAAGGGTAGCGAAAGTGGGGCTAATGGTCATAAATCACTGTTTAATCTTCACAGAGGTAAGGGCCTGGCTGCGATACTATTCAGAAGAAGTTGCTGTCCAATTCACGATGAAAAGTAAATAGTTGAGACAAGGATGAGCTGAGGTTGGACAGCATTTTAGAAATGTGAACATTAAACAACTGCAGATGCTGGAAAACTGAAACGAAAATGGAAATTGCTGGAAAAGCTAAGCAGGTCTGGCAGCATCTGTGGCGAGAAGGCAGAGTTAATATTTTTGAGTAATTTGAGCCACTGAGCTTTTACAGCAATTTCTGCTTTGATTAGAACGGCTGGTTGTCCCTGGTGTTGGTAACTCAGAAGGAAGTGAATTGTAGACAACTGAGGATACTGAGAAAGAAAAAAATAGCTTGAGGCTGCAGTGGCACTTTGCACAACAACCTAATCCTGTTTGAATACAGGGGGTGGTATCAGAGGACTGGAGGATTACAACATGTACTATGTTTATGTTCAAAAGTGTGTGGATAAATCCAGCAACTAGATTCATCTTATTGGCGGGACAGCATCACAGGAACTGTAATCCCAGTCTCAAGCAAGAATACTTGGGGAGCATATGGGCTAACATTTTATGCTGACTCAGAAATCTTCACCATCTGGTGTGTAACCTGTTTAATAAAACCATCTGATGGAGGCTTGTCATTCTGAATCTTCAATTTTCATGGGTATTTTAATGGATTTAACTGAAGATGAAAGGGTTTGCTTGAGGTGTTTTAAATTGTTCTTGATGTTCAATTGCAGCTGTGAAAGTGTTGAGTCCAAACACTGTCCGAATTCTGATGAAATTCAGAATTTAAGTTCACCGGAGAAGGGAGCGACAGTCAAGAAGTGAGTTTGATCCAAAATGTGACCATATTATGCTTCATTTGCAATACAGTAGTGTGTAAAGGGAATGGCTGGAGAGCTGGTGGCCATAGGTTGGACAGTCAGAAATCTCTTCATGAAGGCAGAGATGTTTCCATGCTGTATGACTGTGTCAGACATACCACAGAAACAAAAACACGGATATCATTCCAGATCATGGCACATTGATGAAGAAACAGCTTCTGAGTTCTTTGCATATTCTCTCCCTAATTCTGAGGAACAAGCAATACAAAGCACAAGCAGCAGTTGCATGTGAAGGTGTTGAGTTTATCTCAGACTGAAATTTCTGGACTAATAGCAAATGTAAGCTATTGAAGAAGTGGCTTCACTCCTTGCACCTGCTCCTTTCCCCTGTTACCACCAGCCGCCACCACTGCTGGCGAGCTGCTTTGGCCCTCAAGGGCATCTCTGGTAAACTTCCTGAGGAAATTTAAAGAAGGTATTCACTATTTTATGCAGTTTTACATTTAGAGTGTGACCTTGTTTCATAAAGTTAGCTGATCACGGCTTAGGATGCTGAATTTTGAGACTTCATTTCTTATTTTACGGCTGGCAAGCAATTGTAGACCCAAACACCATTTTAATTTGCTTTTTCTTTTGTGGTTTATGATCAATTGCAGAAGCATAGACTTCAACAGATCAAGCTTTCTAGAAGAATATAATTTCAGTCCTGCAGAAAAGGAAACACTAATGAAAATGTAAGTTTGATTTGACATGTAGTGAAATTGTATTTTCAATGTGAAATTTAAGAATGTGAGAAGAATTGCTGGAGAGCCAGAAAGACCTGTAAAATAATGTAGGGCCTTTGTCATGAATATATAAGGCACCCAAAACAGGATGGCAAACAGCACTCCAACCCATAACAATCACATTCAAGAAGCTAAATAATAACTGAAAGAATCACGGACACTGCAATTCAGGGACAAAAACAAAGTTGTTGGAAAAGCTCAGCATTTCTGGCAACATCTGTGAAGGTAAGAACGGAGTTAATGTTTCAGGTCCGGGTGACCCTTCCAGTTCTGAGGGAGGGTCGCTGGACCCAAAATGTTAACTCTGTTTTTGCATTAAAGAAGCTGCTTGTCTTGCATGTCCAATGATTGCATTATTCCCAGAGATTGGCTTGTTTATATTTTTCAGTGTAAATCATCCAAAATTCTTTGTCTTTTGGAATTGTTTGTCCTACATGATCACGCTTTTGGGGTTGTTTATCTCAGATTGTCATTAGTCTAGTTTGTGATAATGATGCATTATTGCAGGAATGGTTTTCCTCTTCACACCACTTTATTAGAAGTTATCCTGCAAACTTCCTGTGAAGAGTTGAAACCGAATGATACCGCTGTCTAGAGCAGTCAGATACTTGGCACGTGGTTTGTTTGTGGTGTCCTGACTTTGGTAGCCCTCCCACTCCGTGCTGCTGTTGTACATTTTGCACATAATCGATCTTGAATTAATACTTCCTGAATCTATGAAATCCAAATGATCTTGTGAAATGATTTTTCATGTTTGAAGTTTGTAAACTAAGTGCTTTCAAAGATATTTGACTGTAGAAAGCATCGCACAAATGCATCTCTAGCTGGAATTCTAGTTATTTTTGAGCTGTACCAGATTGCTGAGGTTGTTTTACTGCTCTGAATAAGATTAGATTACCTACAATGTGTAAACAGGCCCTTCGGCCCAACAGGTCCACACTGTCCCTTGAAGCATCCCACTCAGACCCATTCCCCGAACACGAAGGGCAATTTAGCACACGGCTGATCCGCCCAGCCTGCACATCTTTGGACTGTGGGAGGAAACTGGATCACTTGGAGGAAACTCACTCAGACATGGGGAGAATGTGCAAACTCCTCACAGACAGTCACCCAAGGCTGGAATCAAACCCGGGACCCTGGAGCTGTGAGGTGGCAGTGCTAACCGCTGAGCCACCATGCTGCCCTGCATGACACTTTGGCTGCATGGGGTTAAAGATGGGATTATTCTTCTTTGTCTGGCCATTCGATTAAACTCTGTGCTTTTTGATTAAGACAAAAGAACATTTATCCAATAGATTTGAGTGCTGGACTGGACTTGGGGACTTTAAAGTTTGAGATTCTTACCTTTATATATACAGTGATTTATTTTCTTTTGTACATGGTTTGCTTACTCATTTATTTTGTTTTCTTGAGTTGATATTGTTTGTCGTTTTTACAATCAAGAAAGCCAATGCCTGAAGGGCCAAGCACAGAAAAATTACTTGTGAGCAAATACAAAGGCAAATTTTTGCAGTATTGCATTGAGAAAAATGGTCAATTTGAGGGAGTGAGGATTTTCATGGAATATTTTTACTTCAGATGCAATAGCAAGCGTTCACAACTGGGCTGCACTGAAGTTCGAAATAAAGCTCAAACAATTTATGAAAAATGCAGCAAAGGAAAAATCCCTCTCGTTAATCAAACAAATAGGACACAGTTGGCCAGGCAGCATCAGAGGAGCAGAAAAACTGATGTTTCGGGTCTGGGCCCTCCACCAGAAATTTTCTGAAGATCGGTCCAGACCTGAAATGCCAGCTTTCCTGAGCCCCTAGTCTGCTAGCCTGCTGTGTTCATCCAGCTCCACACCTTGTTATCTCAGACTGCAGCATCAGCAGTACCTACTAACTCAGAACACAGTTGGGATGCCTTGTGCATTGCTATTCACTCTAACCCACCCAGTTGTCTTTTTGGGTAAATGAAACAAAGTTTTAGAAATCTAAGCCATAGGGCTTGGTGGTTATCCGGACATTTTTCTCCAACACCTAGCTATTCATGTCTGGATGAACACAGCTAATTGTGGATACCAAATTGGTCCTGATTAATTTCACAATATTCCTGTGCCAATGTCTCAAGAGACATATAGGGATGAAGTGTATAAAGGAACCTAAATTATCCTGATCCCCGATTGAGGACAGTGTAATCCTCATGAAAGTAATGTGCTGGTTTGGTATGTTTTTTGGTATGTTAATCTCCTTTTAAATTCAAGTTTTTTGGGTTGAGTTCTTTTTCTACAGAATAGTAGCTTACAACCTGTCAGTTTGACATTGAAGAAAACACAGATATTGAGGGGTTGAGTAAAAGCATGGTTTTAAAGGAACATCTTGAGTGAGGGCAGAAGAGGCAGGAATCTATCCAGTGAAGTTGTCATCGGTGAAACAATTAATCTCAGATGCGCAAGTGGCCAGAATTGAAAAGAAAGACAAAAGTGCACCCGTACATAATTATTTCAATTCTGGAACGCTCTAATACTTTAAGAATACACTTCTCTCCAGTGCCATTGGAATCTAAGATTATGTTGTGCTCGCTTTAGGAAATGATCCTTTTAGATGGTGGAAGGATGATAATGAGTAATTAAATGAAATGATGTTGTACACTGCAGCTGATTAAAGGTTTCAGATTACTCGGTGGGGATGTAGTAACTTGTTAATGAATCTATTGGAAACAGAGACTTTAATTCTAGTGGGACGACAGAAAAGTGTTTTGGGTCAAATTTTGGACTCAGCACAGTACTAATTAAGTTCTACCATATTGTCAGCAGGGTAGAGGCTCTTTAGCTCAGCAACTTATTTCCCAGCCATGAAGGCTTTCAGTAGGAAATAGAATTTTTTGGTTTTGTGATCTTTTGAATTGATTTTTCTTTATATATATTTTTGGAGGGTTACTGTTCGAGTGTTTGTAATGTGACCTAGGCATTTCTGAATGATTCAGGACCAAATGAGCCCAGGCAACTTCCTTAGGTCATGTTTCCAGTGTGTTTCAGTTAGTCACTGTTTCCGAGAGGTAACATAACAAATAACATTTCCACAGCCTTGTCCCTCCATCTCTGCAATTTCCTTGTGTCCGCTTCGGACGTTTCTCTTTTTTCCTGTCCAGTTTCACTTTTTTGCCTATCCCAGATTATGTTTGTCCTGTTGTTACCAGCCATGGTTTCAGCTGTTGAGACTCGAAAATCTGAAATGCACAGTATGCTTTTCTCCATTTTGTAAAAAGCTGATGAAAAACTTCACCTTTTATCAAGCTTTTCATGATTCTTCTGACCTCACTGAAAAACAATCTCTTGACATTTCCAAAATGAGTCACTTCATTTCAAAATTTGCCATGTTCACTAGTTAATATCATACAGCACCTTACCAGTATGGGCCAGCTGTGTTTTTGAATCATTGCAAAAGAGTACAACCTATGCCAACTGATCTGAAAGCAGATGAAGTCAAAATAGCCCCTCCAGTGTGAACTATTTCTAAGTCGTATATCTTTCTCAAACAACAAGAGGCTATTGCTGCATATGGCACTGTGGCTGCCTAGCACTTCCTACACCAACCACTGTTTAACAGGAATGGAGCTGGTGAAGTCTGAATCAAGCCCCAATGTCTGTGTGTAATGTTTCACACCATGTAATTTCTGTGCTGTCATGATCTATTATGAACGGGCTCAAATAGGTGATCATCGGTTTCAGTGTAGGGCTGCAGATAAAGAAATTCCAAATTAAAAACTAGAACAGCACTTTCAGCGTAAAATGTTCCATGTAAATTGGCGATGCTAATCAAACAAATGTTTACTTTTTGGAGTCTTTGGAAAGTCAAAGGTTTCTCCTACCTACTGCATCATAGACCATAGCTGCAACTCAGTCCATCTCCTAATTCACAACAAGACTCATCATTCTGATGTTTGCTGGCCCACGTTGTCTCTTGGTTGACCAATGTCTGAACTTTAGATTTTTTTTCGAAAAAACTTTCAATTCTTGTGTTCACATCCTTTCATGTTCTTATTTTGCTTTAGTCTGGAATTATTTTAGGTCCCAAACTTTGCCTGGAACTTTTCTGTTCTGCCACGTCCAGTGTGCTGTGTACTACTTGATTTTTTTCATCAGCCCACCACCGTTAGTGCTACTTCCTGCAGATATATAGTTCCTTCTTCTAGACATCACCATCTCTCGCCTTTAAGAAACTCATGAAAAGTCACTATGACCAAATATTTAGTCACCTGTTTGAATATCTCCTCCTTTGTCGGTTTTTGTCTGGTTAATCTGCTGTGAAGTGCCCTGGGGAGTTTTTCTGTGCAAAGGGTTCGATTTCAGTGATGTGATGACTTCTCTGTGCAGCTGATGTCTTGTTGCAAAAAAGTAACCATTGATTTACCTGTGAAATAATGCTACGTGGCCTCTCAGTATTAGCCAGACAGTTAAAATAAGTGAATTGAAAGCTGACTATGTTGGAGTATTTCATTATTCACCTGCAACTAGACCCAATTTATCCATGTTACCGAGGTATCCAAGTACTGGCAATGCAACTCCCAGAACAAACGCAAACAAATCATCATTATCCTTGTGTTTTTCTTTGTTCATCTGATTTGTCCCATTTGACTTTTATAAAGAAGATTTTTTGTTAAAGCTCACTTTCTCTTTACTAGTAAACTCTAAACACGAAGAGGTCCTGCTGGTGTAATAAGTAACCTCAGACACATGTGAAATCACTTTATACGTGAGCCTTAAGCTTACCTGTGCAATCTACAAAGAAGAAAACTTGGAAACATGGCCAACTTGCAGTTTCCATCCATGGCCAGCGTAATTCTAACTTGGACAGTCATTTCTTCATCATTGGGTCAAAGTGCCACACAGCCCCCCTCTGATGGCACAGCAGGATCACCATTGCCATGTGCACTGCAGCAGTTCAAGATGGCAGCTCATCTCCTGTGTGAGCACGATGACCCCATATTCCAACTTTAATCTATTGCATTGACATTTGTAGAATTAGAAGCTTTTTCTCCCCCACATGTTTTGCTTCCCCGATGAACAGTTGTTAACTCTGACTTTATTTCCAGTGCTATTCCTGAAATTCTCGAAATCTGGCTGGAGGAGTCTGCCGAAGACTTTCGTCAAGTTCCAACTTACTCTTGTCTCCGGAAGGTACTTTCCTACTTGAACCAGACAGTGCCAGGGTCAGATGCTGAACATCGGGCCCAGAAACTCCTGAGTTGGTTTTTGGCGGAGGAAACAGCGGAGAAAGAGATGTTTAGTAAGATTTACAATTATGTTGCAAAAATGTGGTTTTAATTCAGGGTGCCTCCCTACAAGTTTGTGTGCGGCTTGCCCCTCTGTCTCAGGATTTAGTTCATTTTGGTTTCCTTTGACAAGCTTCAAAATTACTTGCAAATTTTTGGATAAACGAAGTTAATTAAAATTATTGCTGAGTGCTTACCCCTGTACTAATTGCATGATGTACAAGACCAAATTCTGCATAGAATTGATACTCTCATATGGTCCGATAAGACCCAGCAGCATGTAATGCGACTTTCTGGACAATTTCCTTTTGAAATGTTTTCGTCAATGACATTTTATTTTATAATCTGACGTAATAATTTTGCAAGTTATTGTGAAACAATAGATTGTGATTCAGAATATTTCCTAAAGCCAGAAATAGGGATGGGAATCTGTCATTAAATACAAGTTCTTTTGCAATTGAGATGCTCCCAACAAGAGGATTTCAGTGCAATATCATATTACTTTCACCAAATCTAGATTTAGAAGTATGAATATTAGATAACTATTGGAAACCAATGCACAATTTCTAGTCACAAGTTCGTGAGATATTTTAGAGCAATGTGAACTTTGGGCACAAAATACATGTCTATCTTCACTTGCACAGAAGGCTACCGTAGAAGAGTCAGATTCTATGTGGGAGAAGAACACGACCAAACCATCGAACAAGTTGACGAAAAGCTCCTGTCCTACCCATCACGCTTCATTGCAGAGCAGCTGACTTTTATGGATGCTGTGAGTAAACAGGAGTCTGGCGGCCAGTCATTCTGAATAAGATGTTTCAGTCAGCAGTAGGCATCTGAATCTCTCTGTATTGTTTAATGCTATTACTGCTCCACCAGTCATTATAACTGAATTCCCTTCAAAATGCAGTCTTCCAAGATGTTAAAATGTGTTGTTTGACGTGTGACTTCAGTATCTCGCTTGAAATACCTGCCAACTAAAACTTCAGCACTTGTCATTTGTTTTGAATGAACGCCATGTGAAATAAGTGACCCGAGAGAGCACTGAAAATCCTTTGTAACTTAGTGTTGAAACTTTACAAAATGAATAGTATTTCAGGGTAAAAGTTTAATTGTTTCATCATAACAGTCACTGTTTCTTCAAGAGTCCACTGATTTTGTTTGTAGTATCCAGGATGGCAATTTTGTTGTTTTCCCAGAATCTTCTGGAGTGGGATCAGCCACGGGGTATTCCAGTCTAGTCTCCAAGGTGGCTTGATGCCTACCTCGACAAAATGAGACTCTTGGTTGCTGAATCAAAATTTGAGTTATGTCAAAGTCTGGTCATAGGCTTAGGCTTGAAGTGGAAGTTCAGTGGTCTGTATGACAGCATTGGGTGTGACTCTAGAATGTAAGTAGTCCTCTAGGTCTCAAAAATCCTAAGCATATGTTCATGTTCAGAACAGGGGTGCAGCAATCTCATCTGGAAGTGACCAGTTTGTCAAAAGTAGGTTTTGGTTATGGGATAAGAGATAATGGGAACTACAGATGCAGAAGAACCCGAGATAACAAAGTGCAGAGCTGGGTGAGCACAGTTGCTCCGAAGATGCTGCTTGGCCTGCTGTGTTCCTCCAGCTCCACACTTTGTTATCTCAGTTTGTTAAGGGGCAGCTGCTTTTCTGCACAGAGTTCCAAAGGTAACTGTCTGTTTTGACTGCAGTCTCTGTTGCATATGTGTATGTATACACCGACTGGCACTTAGAGTCTAATCATGTGACATATTGATGACAACAGCCATTTTTGGTGGGAAGCAACCTAGCTGGGTGTCTGTTGAGGAATGTAGCTGCTTTTCTTTTGTTGAACCATCGAGATCTGCAGTGAGGGTTGTGAGTCTTTGTCAAATCAGTGGTTTTACCTGGTGAATATTAAAGCGGTTTTTTTGATCCTCATTGCTAGTTTTTTTCTTTACCATGCAGAGCCAGGGGGCTGAAATGTTAAACAGCAGGAGTTTTATTATGTAGTTTACTGTCGAGGCAGCAGGGTTAGCCTAAGCTATTCCTTGCCGGAAATGATCGCTGACATCATTGTGACGTGATCAGACTGTTAAAAGTGAGAGCCCACCATGCTTGCATAAACATGCAACAGTTTCCCACTCGATGGTTTCTGAGCACTCCTTTCTACTGCAGCCTGTCACAGCCAACTCTGGCTTTGAAAGTGACGAAACTGACAAATTTCTCCATTCTGAATGAGTTTACGGGGATCCGAAGGAGCTATTTGCCGGTTGTGTTAACTTTCACTGTCGGAGCATAATTGTTGATGGGAGTTGCTCATCTTGAAGAGGGAGACAGAAGGACACAATGTAATCTGAATGACCAGTTGACAAGCTTGGACGTTTGGCAATATTTGTGTTCAGCATGAAACCAACAGTGGTGAAGTGTTGACATTGAGGCCTGTTGAACCAACAGAGGGCCAGGCTGCCATTGTGTTCTGTCAACCTGCCTTGGTGCGAGAAGTAGACATGATGCAGGGCCGCTATACTGATGCCCAGCCTGTCTAGCCTGTGGGCCACCAGGGCTGAGCATCTGTAGCAGTGACTATTGCCAGCAGAGCCATGCATTGATGGTGTGCGTGGAGCCAACAGTCGGAGTTGGGTGGAGATAACCAGTGATTTTAAATCTAACCTACAAATAGGAAGCAGATGACTGAAAATTCGAGGGTTTTGATCTGTCTGAATAGCCAATGTGCCCTTGTGCATCAATGTGAGTATTTTCTAGCCAGTCGTTGACAATATAGCATGCAGTTTTAATGTACAATTGCAAACTAGCAGGACGAATGTACCCATGGATGGACAAATCTTGTTTGTCGTTCATTGCTTAAAACATGGCACGACTGACACCTTTAACCTTTGTTTCCTTTTTATTTTTGATCAGGATCTTTTTCGGAAACTTGTGCCCAGCCAATGTTTAGGGTCCATCTGGTCTCAACGAGGGAAGGAAGAAAAACAGCATCTGGTATCAACCGTCCAGGCCACCATGACACAGTTCAATAATGTTACAAAATGTGTCACCAGCACCATATTAAGACGCCAACAGTTGAAACCATGGCAGACGGCTAAAATCATTGAGAAATGGATTGATGTTGCCCAGGTACACTATTCTTTATTGGTTTTTAGCCTTTGTGACATGTTAAAGTCCACAGTGCATGAAACAACCATGGTGGAAGAGAGCAAGCCATTAACACTATGTGTTGATATGTCCAAGGTTTGAAAGCCTCTTGAATTGGTGAGCAGAATACTTTTCTGAATAAGAGTTGAATGCTTCATGGAAAATCCTAGCATTCATAATTTCTGTAGTGCTGGCTGCTAATAGCTCTTGCCTCAGTTTACAGTTGCATTGAAATATTAATGTATTTTTTTCTAATCAAAAATATTTATGTGGATAAAAAAGGCAAACTGATTTCAGATTTTTACTGGCCCTTCAAAAACGAAGTTAGTTATTGGGCATTACATAGTGTTATTTGCCTCCCTTCCAAGCCGTAATCAGTTTATGAAACAGTGTACATTTTATTCCCAATGTTCTGCATTCTGTATGCCTACATGACGGCACTTCAGTAACTTGCCTGGTTGTCTGTTTCCTATGTGTTTGCCAAAGGAATTTGTCTCAGCATGTTAGTCAGCAATCGGGAAAAGAGTGAGGAAGGGCTGTCAGATCTGATACCAGGTTTGTACTTGTCGCCAACATGTGGCATGCCCACTTGTACATTTGGAAAGGATCAGGATAGGAACCGAGTAATTAACTAATTAAGTAAAGGAAGTAATTGATTCTTACTGATTTTATAATCCAAAATTGCACTGGATTTTGCAACAAAATTGTACTTTCAATGTATTTTCCCGTATACACGTGACAACAAAATATTCATTCATTCGTAAGGTTTGGAATGAAAGTTCACAATAATTCTGTTGCCAGCTAATTTAGAGAAGTCTGGTTTGGGTCTTGGCAACACTGCCTGCATCAGTTTTGACTCGTTAAGAGTCTTGAGGCATTAATGGGACCTTGATGGGGATTTGAAAGTCTGTCTCCAGTTTCACAACATGGAGCAGTTCAACCGAATGTAGGCTGACTCCCAGTAGTAGACATGGATGAAGGAGTTGCTGACATATACACTGGTGCTATCAAAGGCTATTCTGAAGAGGAATCACCACCTTACTTTGATCACTTGGCTGACTTTTCTAGTTCTGATTTTGAGTTTTTACAATAGTTGACAAGGAGTGGCTTCCATGTTGAAGTGCCCTCCATTACTTCCATTTTACTGCAGCAGCTTTATTTCCCTGAAGCCGGAAGACTATGGGCTGGAGAACCTACCTGCTGGCCTTAATCAGATAAGGCTCTTATGATTATGCCAATTGACGCACCTCTAAAGAAATCCCAAATGGTGTGATCACCCTGCCCCTCCCTGGCCTTCCTCCCCAAGCAGAATTGGCTTTGAGACCTGATAACAAACACTCGCAGGCTTCCTCCTCATCTCCACCACACCCCAAAGTACACATTTGGGAGGTTTGATTTGATCCAGTTTTCTCCCTACCTCCAACAGGTTGGGGGGGTGGTGGAAACAGATGAAGGACATTCAGCTGCTAATCTAGGTAAGATTAGTTAACTCAGTATCAATAACGTAGTGATTCATAAAAGTAGACCCAATTTCCTGATTTGTCTGTTTTCCCTCGAATGAGTATCTCACGTGACTGGTCCTGCCCTCCTATTCTGTCAGATAATACAACCTATCATTCATTTATGAGCTAAATGTGATGGATATAACAAAGATGATTACCCCGCCTCCACCCCCTACCTTCGCGACTTCTACCACTCAGATGTCCATGTCTCAATCCTACTCATTTTAAGCTCTCCTTTGGTGTCAGTAATCATATCTAACCAGTCACAGGCTGGCAGCAAGGGAACTGAAGAGGTTGTCTCAGAGGGATACAAAACGAATATCAAGGTTTGAGTTGCCAAGAATCATGGAATTCTTTCCCTCAAAAAGTTTGTTTGTTAATGCTGTTATTTTCTCAGCTAACATTTTTCTGATAGAACCTTTTTAAAAAGTCTGAGGTGTTGGGTAATGGGGAGTCACTGCTTTTTCCACAGAACTCACGGCTTTTTTTCTCTGACAGGAATGTAGGATTTTGCAGAATTTCTCGTCAGTGCATGCTATTACCACTGCATTGCAATCAAATAGTGTGTTCAATTTGAAGAAGACTTGGGCAGCCGTGTCAAAGTAAGTCATTGTTCAGAAAGAGCCATGTAATTTTTATTTAATAAGTATGAGGTAGGAAATTGCAGGTTTGACCTCCAGGTTTACTTGCACAAGTGATCTTCACACGCTCGGTGCATTAACAGGATTACCAGAGGCACTACAGTGCAATCCTAACAATTGGTTAATTGGCAGAATCTTTCATCCTTTCACAAAGGAGCGAAGAGTTAATTTGTTTAATTGGAAAAAGAAAACTGTTTGGCAACTTGAAATATTTAACTATCGTGTTCCAAAACTGATCTGCTGTTGGATGTAACGTAACACAGTTTCCTGTGGATATGCTGTGATGGGGTGATATAAGCCGGAGGTTTGTGTGGGATGCTAAAATACAAAGACAACAATTATTTTAATCTCCCAAGAAAGCACTCTATAACACTTTGAAGTGCACACCTGTAGTTTATGTTCGTGTGCCTCAGACCATTTGATCATGGTTGTGTTTTTGTAGGCAGCTTGGGAATGAAATCTCTCTTGCTGCAATGAGATTCACCAAAACGACTGCACTCAAGAGCTTTTGCAGCACAATGGCAGTATCCCCATCCCTGGGTTTCAACAATCAGGGTTCAAGTTCTACCTGCCCCAGAGATTGCCAAAACATTTCTGAACAATTGGGTTAAAATAACTATACTTATTGTAAAAATGCTTCACTGCCGTTCACTCTCTGTATTACTTGCTTATTTGTCAGATTCCGTATCAGCTGTTTGTTATCTTGACTCTATTCTGTCAAGAGTAATTTGTCTCATTCTCTTGACTAGGAGCAGTAAGACAACATTTGAAGACCTTTCAAACAATGAAGAAGATAACTTTGTAGCGAGTAGAGAGCTGCTAATGGAGGTAAGGTGTTGCACTTGGCCCAGTGTGACTATATTCAGGGCATGATCAATAGTTTCTAGTAAAATATCTGCAATGAACTCAGTTGGTGACTGAATGCATACAGATTCTGTCAATCAATACTGCAACAGGAGTATATGTATTGCAGTCCAGGTGGTCTGGCTTGGCTCAAGTCTTCCAAGATTGTTTTGTCATGATTCTTATAATTGCTGATGATATTGCAGTTAACATTTTAATCGACATCTAATTTGGTTATACTGCAGTGATGCAGCCTTCATAGATTATCTTTCTCAGCGTTCATTATCTTGGAAATTTGAACTGAAGCAATGTCTATGATGCAGTAATGCAGCCTTCATAGATTATCTTTCTCAGTGTTCATTATCTTGGAAATTTGAACTGAAGCAATGTATATGATGCAGTGATGCAGCCTTCATAGATTACCTTTCTCAGTGTTCATGATCTTGGAAATTTGAACTGAAGCAATGTCTATGATGCAGTGATGCAGCCTTCATAGATTATCTTTCTCAGTGTTCATTATCTTGGAAATTTGAACTGAAGCAATGTCTAAAGTGCGATATGTGCCAATTTCTTTTTCTTTTGCTTTGTACACCTCAAGGGCCTTGTAATTAATAAAAGCCAAGGCAAAACATTAAGAGATTTAACTGGTTCTCATAAGTGTTTTTACTCAATTACCATGTCTTCCTTTTCTTGTTCTCTGCAGTCAGAACTATTTGCTGCGTAGGAATGGAGAGATATTCATATCTCTTTGTTCAGTATTTCAGACATCAACTATCTAGTTTCAACTAGCTTGGACGAAAACTGACAAGTTTCTAGCCATTCCTCCTCACTCCTTTTATCATGCTCTTTGTCCACTCATTTTGCTCCTGAATTTGACAAAATAACAGAATAATTGGTCAGATATAAATATTTTGGTGCCACTTTACCAAACTAGTTGTCCAGCTCAGAAAATAGTCAACGTTTTCTTATTCTCTAAATCATTCTTAGTTGGAATTGAAACACTTTCAAGCTGGTATTTGAAGAGGGAGAAATGCAGTAATCATGCTAGCATGTTGTCAGTTTGACAGACACTCCATTTTTCAAACTGCTCAATGTTCTAGTTGCAGTGAACTATCTTTTTACATTGCTTTCCAGATGTTTGCCCCAGAATTTCTACTGCCCTGCTGTCACACTTTGTTTATTGTGTGTTGTGATTGGTGCACTGTACAGAATTTCAACATATTTTTCTGATCTAGATTGAATCTAAAAGTAGGTTTGCTTTTATAATCAAAAATGTGTGCTCTGCATGATGATTGTTTTTGTGGTGCAAAATTCTGTAAGTATACAGGGGAAAATGTGAGTTCATGATTGGACAGTTGTATAACTTCCATAAAGCTTTCTCCCAGATTATGCAGTGAATTACAGTGCATGGTTTGCTAATCTTTCAGCATCTTACACAAATGTGCTTTGGCAGTGGTGCAGGGCACCGCAATAGTTCTTGCTGTGTGTACATTAATGTTCAAGACACAAAAGCTCCAAGTGTGAACAGCAGGTTCACAGATGACACAAGAATTGGAGCGGTAGTAAGTAGCAAAATGCCTTAGTTTTGAGGCACACATTGTTCCAGCTGTGGCTCAACTAATGTTATTTACAGTTCCATCATTACCCGTTTGCTGTTATATTCAGGCAAGTATCCAATATTTTACCAACTTATCCACAGGTCCTCCTGCCTTCAAGAATATGTTTATGCACACACCAAAGTCCTTTTGATCCTCTGTCATCCAGACCCAAAACATCAACTTTCCTGCTCCTCTGAAGCTGCCTGGCCTGCTGTGTTCATCCAGCTCCACACCTTATTATCTCATTGAACATATATTCTCCTGACCTATTAGACCCCCAAAATGCTTCACCTCACACTTTTCTGGATTGAATTCTATTTGCCTCTGTTCAGGCCTTCTAACCAGCCCATATGCGTAACCCGAGAGACTAAGGCTTTTTGCTGTTCACAACCGTCCAATTCTTGTGTCATCTGTGAACCGGCTGTTCATACTTGGAGCTTTCGTGTCTTCAACATTAATGTACGCACAGTAAGAACTATTACTGTACCCTGTGGTATGCTGCTGGATGAAAGCATCAAGTTGCTGAAAAGCCCTTCAAAAATCACATTTACTTCCTGCCGCAAACCCAATTTTGGCTCCAATTTGCCAATTCGATGTATCTCCTAGGCTCTTAGGTTCTGAACCAACCCACCATCTGAGACCATTAAATTATTTCTTCGGGTAAGAGAGGTGTCTAATGAAAAGACCTTGAGAAGAATTGTATTCTTGAGTTTAGAAAAAAATGACGTTTAAACTTGTTGAGACAAAGTTTTGGAGATCTGGTGAGGTAAATTGTTTTTATCTTCAAGCGAAATTGCACGTTACATAGAAAATTTCCAATCTCCAAATGATGAGGTTACACAAATATTGAGTTTGGTTTCCAGTTCACAGATGAGGGATCAAACGTTGAACTTGCCTGGCCTTTATAGATCTAACGTTGCATTCCACTGTATAACTGTCTAAAATTTTGAGTCCTAAATTTTGATTCTAAATAGATTTAGTTGTATGATCAAGGGAATAAATAAGACATGGAGTAGTAATTTTGAGAAATAGGACAATGAGTTCACAATGGATTAAACAAATTCACCTCTCTTTTTCTAGGATATCGTTCAGGGAATTGTGCCGTACCTGGGAACTTTCTTAACAGAATTTTCAGCACTGGATTCGGCTTTCCCGAATTACCATTCAGTAAGTCTCTCTTACAAGATTTGGATTCCTTATTTGCTGATGAGCGCTATTATTATGGTTTCATTGCAAGCTGCTTGTAGATGAGAATCAAAGCAATAAAAAAAATGAATGAGTTTGATTAATAATCCCAATCAGAATAATTTGATGCTTTGTGCTGTGAATCAAACAATTTGTAAACAAAGGAACATGCAAATCACTTTGCAGTTAATTGAATATGGGTTTAGTTTTTCAAAAGGTTGGATAAATTGCACATCATTTTTATTCTGTACAGGTAAATTGGTTACCTGGATGTCACTGCGTATTGAGCAGTTGAACAGCTGAGAATGTCTTCAGCTTGGTACTGACCTACTTGACTGGAGCAAAGGGCTCTATGTAGTGTCCAAGATATGACCTGGTGGTATGACAGATCATTTGTGATTGGCCTTTGACGATATACTAAAATGGAACCAAGTTTACAGAGCTTGTATTTCACTTCTGATCTTTTAAATTTCATGATCTTGTTGTACTGTTTGACCTTTGTACATTTGAATTAATTTTCTTTGTCCTTGTCTATCTCTTACAGAATGGCTTGATCAACTTTGACAAGAGACAAAAAGTTAGTACTGAAAATTGCACTGTACAAAATGTTTGGAATTGTATGAAAGGGGAAAAGCATGCTTTTCAATCTTGTGCTGCTTTATTTGCTTGATGGGGGTGTAGGGGGAGTCCCCAACAGCATCCTAAATGTATATGGTCACTAATAAATCCAATAAAGAATTAAGGAGATGCTTTGTTACTCAGAGCAGCCAGAATGCAGAAGCTGCTGCTACCAGGACTCGTTGAGAGGATGAGCACAGATGTATTTGAGAGAAAGTTAGATGTCAGAAAGGACACAGCGGCATATTTAGAGTTTGAAGCAAGGTGGGAGAGGTGTATAGATCAGCATGGAGCAGTTCAGTCAAATAGCCTGCTTTTGCGCTGCTAATGTGCTACAATTTACCTTTGAACAGTCACAGCCACGCACAGGATATGCTAGGCGTTATGTGAGTGAAGATGTTGTTCAATTAATCTCAGTGTCATGGAAGCTATTTCATTATTGAAGACACTGGATAAACAATCTCTCCATATTAGTATTTTCCTTTAGATGAGAGACATCATTTCGTCATGGGATGTCAGAAATTGAGGGAGTGCACCTGTTTGGATTCTCACTGACTGGGCAGTATGTTTTACTCCATATTTCTGAATTTGGTAATACCAAATTCTCAAACATCCCTGTTGTCATGGCTACTGTTGAGGGTATCATCAAATCCCTATAGTGTGGAAACAGGCCATGCAGCCCAACAAGTTCATAGGGCCACTCTGAAGAGGGTCCCACCCAGACCCATTCCCCATGTCTAACTCACTGAAGCTAAATATCCCTGGGCACTACGGGCAATTTAGCGTGGGCAATCCACCTAACATGCACATCTTTGGACCTTGGGAGGAAACCAGAGTACCCAGAGATAACCCACTCAGATTGTATTTTCATCTTGTACTGCAACATTCAGCAGGCAACCTGAGAATATGAATTTGAGAGGAATTTGACCTTATGGCAAACAATGAATTCTTGCTTACAGAGCTGTAACTTGAGGTCCCTATGAATAGAATAGGTTCCGATCAGAAGCAGCTGATGCTGAATTTGCCAAACTGGGCCATGTGATGTAAAATCAGCTGGGTGGCAAAATAGGCATCCAACGCTATGTGACTCCAATTCACCAGCTCGGAATGTAATCTGTCAAATGGCCCGCCATTTGTCGTGGCTGATGTGGATGTAGTGAAGTGTTTCTTTTCACTGACCTGTTGAAAACTGGCTGGCACTTTACAACTTGACAGTAACATGTTGTCAGAGTTTGACTGAGAAAGGTCTGCCCCTTTTTACATGTCAAATTGTGACAAGATTCAACCAAGAAGCCACTGTGGTTGAAAGAAAATAGTCCAGTAACTTCGAGCTGCTCATGGTCCATTCAATTTCATGGTGGTGCAACCTTGAAAAATTAACTCAACATTTTCACCGTCTGTCTTGGTATCAGTTACTATAGATCAGCCACTTATTTTGTACTTGGCAGACTTCCTTTTGCTTGGATGAATGATCTTTCATAACATTTCTTGTCTTCACCCTAAATCAGCTTATGGTTCTTAAGTGAATCATTTTTTAAAATAATCCATCTTTGAAGCACTGTTTTGGGAATTAGTGTCCTGAAACCATCCTGGATAATCTGTACAGAAATTTATCCTTGAAAAGTCACATTTGTGTCATTTATTTCCAAAGCAGAAATATTTTTGTGACATGATGTACTGTGCACTTTGAATAAAGTTATCGATGCTGTTCAAAATACCACAGACTAGGATTTAGCAGGAGCAATTATAGCAGTTTAAACTTGCCTTAACAGCTCATTATTTATTTGTGTTCTTTCAGGAATATGAAATAATTTTGGGTATCAAATCCCTGCAGTTTGCTTGCTCATCTTACACCCTTCGTCCAAACGAGAATTTTCTAGACTTGTTCTTTATGCAACAATACTTAAGTGAGGATAGCGAGTACGTAACTGGTATTGTAGGAGTGTGCAGGTAAAACAGTTAAGGGTTGTGTGTGAAATCTTCTCTCGTTATAATTGCTGTTTAATGCTAGTGAGCTGCCAGATTGTTTACTGTCTTCCTTTTCCTTGGTTTCAAAGTTTTGACAATGAATTCTGACCGATGAGGATAAAGCCAGTTGCTCAATGAATCAATTCTGTTGTGTTGCATCAAAATGCGTTTCATTGGTATATAATAGTGCAGAGTATACTATCACTAAGCCAATGATTGCAGGAAAATGCAAAAAACTTGATGAGTGACCAATTTTAGCAACATGTCCAAGAGCTCCTATTGTGGGTGCACCTACAAATCCAGATGTAAATTGTACCAGTTTTGAGAAATGTTTCTTTTCCTTCCAATTTCTTTTCAAACACATAATCCTATTACTAACATAAAATTAACAATAACCCTACACAATTGGTCAGCATTTTAAAGTATCTTTCAATGGTTGCCTAAAAACATCATTCCCTCATCTCGAAATAGCCACAGTATATTTTTAATAATGCAACCAAAAATAATCTCCAACTGAAAAACAAAACACTTTGCCATTCCTGGACCAGTGTTGATTAAGGAACCAGATTATAGATCACTGAAACTATTTTTTAGTTTTGACAGAGCAGGCTTTGTAATAATTACATTGTTTGAAAACAGTTTGCTTCTTCATAAATTGATGGGCAGAAGTTCTTATTTAAAATGTACCTGATGTAGCAATTTACATTCCTGCTTTGAAAATCAAAGCTCACTATTAAGCCCATCCTCAGGCTATGGATGACCATGTGCAGCAAGCACCTGGCATTATCGTCAGTTCCATCAGTGGCACAGTCAGTATTGGGCCAACTTCAAACATGGTATTTATTTATAACAGTAATTACAAAATGTTACCGAAATTCACTTTGCATGGATCATAAGTTATATTTAAAGTTCTTTTGGACCTCTCGGATAGTTTGGTTGATTTTCGGACGGTTTGTCTGAAAATATCAGCAACAGAAAGTCTGGTCAAGAGATATACTCCTCATTTTACTACCTCCGAGATGTGGCATGTGGTGTTTTAGTCACCTGAAGTGACTGATTCATGACTACCTTTCATTGCTTGACATTGTCTGTACATTCACATGACAGTGTGGATGAGGCCCAGAGAAACTCCTGTATAACTTTACAACCTATTGTATCACCTTCGGCACTGGAAGTTTGATTCTCATGTTTTCCAGTTAACTTTTTTCAAGCCCAGTCCTTGTTAATTTTTTCTGTACCTGCTGTAGAAGTTCGAGCATTTTGTTCAATTCCACGTGTTCTGCAAAAAGACTGAGGGGGTTATCGTCTTGGTAAAAAATTAAGCAAAGGAACCGCAGATGCTGGGAATCAAAAACACAAAGAGAAATTGCTGAAAACATTCAGCAGGTCTGGCAGCATCTGTGGAAAGAAAGCAGAGTTATCCTTCGGGTCTGGTGACATTTCTTCAGAACTCTTATTGTCTTGATCTGCTGTTCATAAAGCAGAAAAGATCGATGTGCCTACAGTGAGAACTTTTGTCGCTCATTACTCAAAGTAATGTTCAGTGTTCTCCTGCCTGAAAACACGTGCCTTTTGCAAACAAAATTATCATTCTGCAATTTCAAATCTATGTAAATGATTGATTTTGCCATAAATAATAAGAATATTGAACAAAAGCATCTGATTCTTTTGAAATGAATCTTGTCTGAAAATGTTTATTTGCCACCCTGCAGCTCCTCTGAACTCGAGAAACCGCCAAAGCCCAAAAAGAGTGTGTTTAAACGCCTCAGCTGGTAAGTATCCCATGTTAAGCACCGCAAATATCTCATTATTTCCTTTATTATTGGGATGAATGGACAGAAAGGTAATTACATCTGTTCCTTGACAAATAGAGACATTTGATGTGTGGTCATTATTGCTTCATTGGAGTGAGATTTTTAGTAACTGTTTGAGTAATTTGAGATGATGCAAGGAGTGGTGCTGTTATTCTCACCTTGTGCATGTGTCTCGTGTAGACTGATTGATAGAGATTCTTTGCTATGACCATGAGTGTAGAATGTGGACCTGTGATGAGCTTGGTATTGCCTAGCGATTCTCATTTGTCCAGAGAAGTTTCTGCACCATGGCTAAATTTCACCGGAATAAATTTGTTTATGAGAGACAAGTAAGCAAAAAAAGTGTTACAGTGAATTAAATTTGCATATTTGTGGGCTTGTATAATGAAAACTAGCAATGTTTAACAATTTTGAGTGAAAAATCAGATTTGTGTTCTACTTTGTGGGTCAGCAGGCAGCAGAAATATCTTCTGTTGAAAAATTATCAGACATGCTTCTCACATTTGAAGCTCCACCTCAAAATTACTGTCTCAATGGAGTCAAGTTCGGTCAAGGAGAAGCACACGAGATCTAGGCGTTCTTGTACATCAGTCAATGAAAGCAAGCGTGCAGGTACAGCAGGTAGTGAAGAAAGCTAATAGCATGCTGGCCTTCATAACAAGAGGAATTGAGTATAGGAGCAAAGAGGTCCTTCTGCAGCTGTACAGGGTCCTGGTGAGACTGCATCTGGAGTATTGTGTGCAGTTTTGGTCTCCCAATTTGAGGAAGGACATCCTTGCTATTGAGGGAGTGCAGCGTAGGTTCTCAAGGTCAATTCCCAGAATGGCGGGACTATCATATGTTGAAAGATTGGAGCGACTGGACTTGGAGACTTGAGTTTAGAAGGATGAGAGGGGATCTGATTGAGACGTATAAGATTATTAAGGGATTGGACACTGTGGAGGCAGGAAGCATGTTTCCGCTGATGGGTGAGTCCAGGACCAGACGACACAGTTTAAAAATGAGGGGAAGGCCATTTAGAACAGAGTTGAGGAAAAATGTCTTCACCCAGAGAGTGGTGGATATATGGAATGCTCTTCCCCAGAAGGCAGTGGAGGCCAACTCTCTGGATGCTTTCAAGAAAGAGATAAACAGAGCTCTTAAAGATAGTGGAATCAAGGGTTATGGGGATAAGGCAGGAACAGGATACTGATTGTGGATGATCAGCCATGATCATAATGAATGGTGGTGCTGGCTCGAAGGGCCGAATGGCCTACTCCAGCACCTATTGTCTATTGTCTATAAAACTCAAATCTCTTTCCATGTAGGTGACATGAAAGTATGTGTTTGTGTTGTTGTGCATACATGTGTAAAGACTCCAAAGTTATTGTTTTTGATAATTTTCCTGAGTTGGGGATATTATTTTATATTTCTGTTCAATAGGTAAGGACTGACCAGAACTCAGCAAAGTCAGATTTTCCACCACCTACCCGTGTAGAGTTTCAGAGAAGCAAAACCATGCCTTGTTGCTGTGTTGTGCCTTGCAGTGATCTGGACTGTGACATGTGACTATTGTTATATAGAAACCAAGAAAGAGAAGGGAAACACTTATTCACTTCCTAGGATATCTTCTCTTTACATGAGTGTGGATGTTACATGGATGTGATTTAGGCTTCCGTGGCTTAATTGTGATTCTCGAAGTGCAGGCAATCAACGTTGCAGCATTAGTGTGCAATCTCACATTTCAGCAGCCATCTGCTCTTGCTCCCTGCACTATTTAATGCCTAATATACCAACAATCGGGATTTTCAGTGTAGGAATTTTTTTGTCATTGCATCTGCTGTACTTCTTTTGGGAGTTTTGGAAAATTTTCGATGTTAATTATGCAATATAAATGCAAATTGCTGAATAGAAATCCTAACGTTTGCAGTACCAATATACTGAAGGCCAAATTCAGAGTTCACTGTCCTACCTTACAAAGTGTTGTATACAGTTTTCTATCAATTATCAATGGTGTTACTTTGTTTTACGTTTTATTTTTAATAAACTGCAGCTTTCAGGATGAAATTACATACACATTAGCATGTGGCCAGGTTGGGGGAAATTTTCCACCCTGTGGGTATTCAAATCCACATTTTGCCTTTCATGAGATTGAAGTTGATAGCAGGTTGAACAAACACTGCAAAAAGCCCAGATTCTTGTGCCATTGGAATATGCAAACATTGTAACCTATTCATATACTCCCTAACTATTAGACAATGTAACGGTGTTCAATACTAGTAATGCGAGCTCTTGGTATGAGTGTGCCACTATTAATTTCTCACAGGTCAAATGTGGCGCGCATCAAACTCCTGGTACTCTCATCATCAATATACCTTCATTCTAGTTTAATTTTTTTTAACAGTTTCTCTAGAATGCAATGACATTTTCATGTTTGTTGTGTCCCCTTTCCCTTGTGCAGCCTGTTTTCAAAGAGAGGTGTTAAAATACACAACACTCAAACTAAAAGCTCTGAGCAGCGAGCATCCCTTCAGAATGAGGATTCAGACGACAGCATTACCGCAGCCAGCATTTTATCAGATTCCAGCCACTTGGAAATGGAAGAGCCGAGCACTTCGCAAAAAGCGCCGGAAAAGGTGAGACAGTGAGGCACTCATCACGTAAAATATGTTGTTCTTGGAGACTCTGGTTTGTCTAATAATGTCCATCAGTTTTTTTCTTCTTTCTTTCCTTCCTTTCTTCTGCCTTCCTGCCGTCTTATTATCCTGACTACACTTTGGCAGTCAAGAGGATACAAGGGTACTCAGTGATACCGTCCCAGCCACTGGAGCTGGATGGCTGCCTAGCCAATCTCCTTCGCCTTTCTTTTAAGAGCTATTAGCCGAATAGCCATTTTGATGTTTCAGCCAGACTGAAATCCTTAAAGTGAATGCCGTTCCACCAAGCATCTTCATACCTGGCTGCTGCCAGCAATTTTCCGTCCCAAGTCCCACTTGCCAAAGTTGGGTTACTTGCTTTCAGAACGAAGGCAAGACAGCTGTGCAATTCCCAGCCAAATTCAACCTTTGTGCTGGTTACTGAAGCATTTGATTCCAGAAAAGGTGTTATTCGCTCACGAAGTGAGAGCTGATTTTATTTGTTTTTTTTGAGTTGTGCTGTTGGCTTTGTTTTGCTTAGATATTTTATATGATTTTATACTAATAGCCAAAATATTTCATCTTTAATTATTCACAGCATGTTTAATTTCTACACAGTAAATTTTAGTGCATGGGGTACATCTGTCGCAGCTTGAAGCGCACTGCCCACAAAAACAGTATTTAGAGTATGTTGGATAGGTCTTGATCCAGCAATTGCAACAAAGTAATGCAGCTCTCTGCATGGAGTCCTCGTGACTGCACGTTTTGTTTTTCTTCAATATTTGGGCTTTGAGCTGTTGATTAGTGCGTTCTGTGCTGAAGACCATTGTATCTTGGGAGATTATCAAAGTTGTGTTATGGTTATTGTTTACAGAATATGTCTAGGACTTGTCCCAGGGATATTTTCATAATGTATTCCCCTAAGAATTGGGCTAAGTATTATTAGGTCACATTTAGGTGTTTTGGAGTGGTATTTCTTTGTTTCAAAATACCCTCTTCCTTTTTATGGATTCTCCTGTTTAGTGTTGTGACTCCCTGTATGTTAATCATAAACTGAGAGCTGCAGTGACTTGGATGATTTCATTCTGGTTTCTTTAGTTCTCTGCTGTATGTGGTTTGCTGCTGCTGTCTGTCTTTCTTTCTGCCAGTGGTGCTGTGCCGCACACATTCTGACCTGCACAATGCACTGGTTGGCCCATTCGCAGTCACCTGCAATTCATAAATGTGTTTTAACTTCAAACAGTATAGTTGTATTCAAGATTTCTGTGCGTAGCAGGGTGAAGTGGGCAAATAAATATTTATGTAAGCATGTTCACATACTGAGTGCAAACTGAAACCCCAAAGGTTTATCTGACAAACTTAGAATTGAAGCACCAGTTTACATGGTCAAGTGAAATGACCACAATGTTATTATGCTGAAGGAAACTAATTAGTAATTTATGGGCATGCTAAGTACTGAATTGTTGATGTTGACTGAACAGCTAGTAAACACAAGCGGGAGTATAATTCCTCAGAAGTGATCTTTACTGGTAGAGGAAAGAACTGCAAGTTAAATATTTCACAAGACAGCAACGACCAAGAATTCATGTACAACATAATGTTCTTGCAATTAAGCTGTCCTGAGCAGAATGCCTTCACCTTTATGGGCAGCAGGACAGCATATTTTGTGTAATAATAAATATAACTGGAAAGGGGGAAGTATCTAATATGCAACAATTGACAAACGTTTTCTTAAACAAAATAATTATTCCACAGCCATTAAGATCCGTGGATACTGCCTCCTCTGGAGGTTTATCCAACAGTGGTGCATCAGCAAAATCAAATTATGACAAAGCCAAGTCTCGTAGGCGTGCAGGTTTGGGCAGCTGCTGGTGTGCAACACGTCGGAGGGACAACCGCCAGAATGAGAAAAGCTGCCTCATCCGAGTCAGATTAGAGGAGGACAGAGCACAAGAATTCAAAACTATTTTGGTAAGTCCCTGGACTGGTTGCTCTCGTCATGCTCGGTCCAAATAATTGCCATTGCTCCCTGCCAGTATCGCAAGAGGAATTTTTATCCCAATTATTTGTTGCGATGCAGTCATATTCAGTGTGTATTTTCCACATTGCTGAAGCCTTTTTTGCTCTATGAGAGTGCTTTGACCATCATTTTGATCCTGTTTTGTAATGCAGTAGCAATGTTTAGGTTTTAGGCCTGAACACATTTTCCTTGCATTTCTCCTTTAAGTGTACATGGCAAGGTGCAGCGCTCTGTTGCCCCATTTTGGGGACTGGCTGATAACTATTGAAGAGGAAATATCACAAATTAACACGCACCATTAACTGTACAATAAATCAGCAAGGAGGTACCAGATCTTCAGTTAGCTGACCACAGGCACTTTGGTCCATCTGTAAGCCAATCGAGTAATACTAACAGAGATATTGAATATTTCTTTCCTGGCTTTGGCTCATGTGAAATTTAAAAGGCTGGTGCATGGAAGAAAGCACATCAAAAATGGGTTGGAGAAGAACATAGAACATTACAGCACAGTACAGGCACTTCGGCCTTCGATGTTGTGCCGACCTGTCATACCAATCTGAAGCCAATCTAACCTACACTATTCCATGTACGTCCATATGCTTGTCCAATGACGACTTAAATGTACCTAAAGTTGGTGAATCTACTACCGTTGCAGGCAAAGCGTTCCAATAGCAAGAGTGCAATCCAAAACAGAATAATTGCCTATTGGCTAGTTCAGGGAAGTCGAAGGAATATTGGCCAAATTAGAAGGCACATAGGTTGTTTTGTTTGATCATGCATTTTCCTTGACAGGATCAGTCGTACTCTGATTGTGCCTCCACAGAGGTCAGTGTGATGTGTGGAAATTGCTTCTAGTGTTTAAATATTGTTAACAAACAGCGCCTCTTTACTCTGGTGAAGAGAACATTTGTTAGCTTGTCAGTGAGTTGGAGATGGGGCAGAACCAGCCTAAGATCTGAGGCAGAATTTGGATAAGCAAATGGCAAACAGCTTGTTTAAATTGAACATCTATGAAACACAGAAAACAAAATTCTCAACCAAAATGACGAAAATGTCTCCTGCTGAATGTGCAACAAATTGTTGCCAACTAATACAGTCATGAGAGGCCAACTAGAAAATCGTGGAATGTTATCACAAAGCAAAACAAAAACTTGACTTATTGTGTCTGTGTTAAATCTCAGTGAGAAGTAGCCTAATTCGCCACCCATCTCCCCCACCACAACCACCATTGCCCTTTTTAGCCCTGCCCTGCAAATTTTGCTCCATGCAATTATTCAGTTGTCTTTAGAAAGTTATTTAATCTGCTTTAACCACCTATTCGTACATTGCGGTTTGGAAAAAGCAGGATTCTTTTTTGTTTTTGCTTTTTCTCCCCACCAATGACCTTAGATTTTGACCTTGGTACATAGTGTCAGAAGGACCAGTAAACAGTTTCCCTCATTTACTTTAGTTAGCCTGAGCAAATGACTGTTCTTCATGATTCTATGTTCTAATCCTTACCCAATTTTGAGTCTATACCGCCACTGCCCATTTCATTCCACAGGCTTCAATTTTGCTTGCACACTTGTGTGGCACTTCTTCGAACATAATTTAGAAAATCCAATTTATCACCAATGAATCACTAAAATTAGTGATTAATCATTTAAAGTCTGAGCATACAGAGTGGAAAAGGTATTGGTTATTCAAAAAAGATCACTTTTGGGGATGTTAGTTAATGTAAAATAACAAGGTGTCGAGCTGGATGAACAGAGCAGGCCAAGCAGCATCAGAGGAGCAGGAAGGCTGACGTTTCGGGCCTAGACCCTTCCTTAGAAAGATAATGTAGTTCATCTAATCTCTAGTTGTGTAATATTTGACTCTACCACTTATAGAATTGTCGAGACGTACCGAACAAAATATCCCCCCAAACCTTTCCTATTTATGTACTTATTCAAATGTCTTTTAAACATTGTAATTGTGTCTACATCTGCCACTTGCTCAGGAATTTAATTCCACTACATTTTTTGGATTTTTCAGATTTGCTATCCATTAATATATTTAATATGATCTTTGCTTTTGACTGGGTGGCAAAAGTAGTTTTTTTAGCCATGAACGAGAGCAAAATTAAAGTAGAATTAAGTGTGAGTTTACTCAACCAGAAAACATTGCAGTTCTCCAGAAGAGACAGAAAATTTACTGGTGCATTTCATCTTCCAGGTCATTGCTCAAACTTGAGCTGAGAAAAGCATTCTCCAAATATAACAGAGAATTAAACAAAAGCAGACAATTGCCCAAAAAACTGGTCTTCTCAATATCCTGCCTATCAAATATTATTCCTGTACAGTCACATTATGATTAAATATTTGCACTGTCTTCAAATCACAAATTGCTAACTGTTTCAAACTGTTAAAGCAATTTTATGAATAATTTATATGAATAAGCATAACATTAGGAAATGTCAGACTTCACAAACAACATTGAGCCATTTGCTGTAATGACAATAAATGTTAAAAGCAGGCAAATTGTATGGGGGTAACAAAGTGGGAAGCTGGATGAACACAGCAGGCCAAGCAGCAGAGCATCTCAGGAGCACACAGTCTGGCCTTTCAGGCCTAGACCCTTTTCTGATGAAGGGTCTAGGCCTGAAACATCAGCTTTTGTGCTCCAAAGATGCTTCTTGACCTGCTGTGTTCATCCAGCTCCACACTTTGTTATCTTGGATTCTCCAGCATCTGCAGTTCCCATTATCTCTGATACAATTTTAAGCTCATTGTGAAGCCTCTTCCAGGGATACCTAACCTGAAGAAGTTACCCTCCTCTCTCCGGAAAAACCTCAGTGGATCTTTCTCCCACTGCAACTCTCTTGTAATCTCTTCAGCCTTGAAACAAAGCTTTTCTGTTGAAGGATCTGTGCCCGAAACATCAGCTTTTGTGCTCCTGAGATGCTGCTTGGCCTGCTGTGTTCATCCAGCTCCACATTTTGTTATCTTGGACTCTCCAGCATCTGCAGTTCCCATTATGTCAAATGGTATGGGGGTTTTGGGTGGGAGGGGATGGAAGTGGATTATTTAAATTATGAATTTCGTCATTAGTTACTTGTTTCAAACTGTGTGTATAGGTAAACTTGATCACTGGGCTCTGTTTCCATTCAAATTCCAACCTTTACTGTTCACAGTAACTGTGTTATGGAGCATCGAATGCAGATTTTACAATAACTGTCCTACCAGATATTATTTCATTAATGTAACTTTTACAGCTTACAGTGTAATGTCCCAATTAGTTTTCTGGGTGAAAGCAGCAATATTTATAAGCCCTTTGGAAATTGAGGCATTATATATTTCATTTGGTGTGTGTGTCTAATGCATTAATGAAAAGTGAATGTTGTTTTAATTAGGTGACTAATCAAGATCGTGTATCTGAAGTTGTCAACAAAGCCATGACCGCGCTCAAATTTGAACCCGAGCGTCCTCAGGAATTTGCTCTAGCACAGATCATTGAATCAAATAAAGGTGAGCAGTGGAAATTGCTTCAATTTAAGTTAAATCTATTTCTGAACAGCATAACAGCTGCAAGGGAATTGATATTTTCTTTTGATTTCACCAAAAAGCTGCAGATATCTAAATTTGTATCATTGAACATACCCAAGCATGTTCAGCAGGATTCAACTCTGAGGAATGTAAAGCCAATAAACAACTAATACCTGCACCTAATAAAAGCAAATTATTTCATCAGATTGCCCTAAAGCCAAATCAGAACAAAGAACCACAAATGCTGGAAATCAGAAACTGCTGGAAAAGAACAGCAGCAGTAGCAGCACATGTAGAGAGAAGTCAGGGGTAGTGTTTAGAGTCCAGTAGCCCTTTTGTAAAACTACCTAAAGCCATATTGAGTGAAGGATGTACATCGGGATTTGGGTGTGGCATTAAATCCTGAATTATTCGCATTGTTAGCACATTATTCTGCTTTGTTCATTCTTATTTTAACTGGTTATTCCAAAATAAATGTTTCCTGTTGCTGAAATTAATCTGTTCTTCCCCTCTTTTTGGCCCGTGGCTGAGAGACCAGAAACATGGTTGGGGTCACTGCTGTCAAGTTGCTAATCTGTCGCAACCCTCCCCCAACCATTTCCTGGTGAAAAGTAGAAACGAGGTCTCATGGGTTTAATTCTGCTGTGGTGTAAAACTTGCCATCCAGGCTGTGTTAAGCAGAATGCCTTATGAAAATGAAAGGTCCCAATGCCTTTGCAGCATGCTATCCCTGTCAGATTTCACAGAAAAGAAAAATCAGTTCCCTGGACGTAAGTCTCACTGACAAAGCTGGAATTTATTCTGCATCCATCATAGCCCTCAGAAAATGGCCATTCACTGGATCACGAACTCGTGTTTGATTTAGGTGCCCTCAGTGGTGTTAGTTTCATGATTCCAACACAATGCTGAAGGAGAGGATAGCTTTTCTCAGTGTTTTCGCATTGATCACACTGCACCTTTTTGTGTTTGATGCTGGTATCAGCAGAAGTGACCATGTAGCTGCTGGGTCATTCGTGAATCAATTGGGGTTTTGCGTTGTTCTGTAGTAAGGAAAATCTGACATCTTTACCTGGGCTACTGTATGCTGACTCTTCACAGCCTCATATGTGGCCTAATAAAGCCACTCAATTGTACAAACTGTCATGAAGAAGGCATGTGCCATCGGACAGTGAGAGGTTTGAAATGGATTTTAGTCTTGACCAACAATGCTCATCCTGAGAATGGGTCTCAGATATAATGGTTTTCAGTTATTGAGTTTACCTAATTTGGTATAACTCCAAGATTTTCTCTTGTGTTTTGTAATACGTTCTGAATCCTTGCAGTACATTTGTTCTGTTCCTCCCAGCCATTGATATTTCCGTATCCAGGAAGCAGTTGGACCTGTGCACAATTAATATGATGAAAACACGTGTGAATAATAATGTGCTTTCCCTCTGCTTTTTCAGTGCTCATACTTCCGGCCGATGCCATCCTGTATTATGCAATGAACAAGAAAGTGAATCATGACTTCATCCTGAGATTCACTGAAAGAAGATCTTCATGTCTATGCAAGTTTTCGCTGTAAGGAACATAATGTTTCATGGGACTCTGTTGGATCTAAAATCTCTGCTCAGTACCAAAAACCCTGCAATATTTGAATAAATTACTTTGGCAGTGTTCTACTTTAAATTATTGGACAATTTGGAGAGAGTGACTTGACTTCAGACAATTGCTTAACATTAACTTTTGAGTCCAGTGCTTGTTTGTCCTTTTCAAACATCTTGCACATCAGCTATTTTTTCTGGAATGCTGGAGAATTGAACCCTGCCACCGGTCTTCTATGAACATCACAGTCATGTATCAATTGGTTGGATGAGAAAAAGAATCGTTTACGTATCAATCTTGTTGACCAATTGTGATTGAATTTGCTTGGGTTCCTCAATGGTTGTTTGGTTAAAAAGCAAACCAGCCATTTGTTCAGCCAATGGCAGGATGATGAATACTTCAACTGAAGTGTTTGGTTTGGCCTTTAAACTCTTCAGCACTCCATTCCTGCCTTCAATATTTTTATTTCTCCAGTGGTTTAAACTAATTTGGACAGAATGCCATTGACATGCCTTCAACAAAGGGTAACTACAAGAAATAATAGAGTTGTTTATTACTGCCAGTCATATTGCACTTGTTTGAGACCTTAACTGTTTTTACTTAATGTTCAATTTTACAACAATTTAACATAAAATTATTGTGTCATAGTGGGACATATGAGTGAGACTGTGTGAGTGAGAGTCAGAGTAAGCGATGTGTGAGTGAGACTGTGAGTGTGTGTAAGAGTGAGACTGTGAAGTTAGAGTAAGACTGTACGTGTGAGTGAGACTGAATGACAGTCAGTGTGAGACTGTGTGAGTGATACTGAGAGTTTCTGTGTGAGTGGGTGTGAGAGAGTGGGACTGTATGAAGTCAGAGTGAGACTGTGAGTGAGAGCATGTGTGCGAGTGAGACTGTGAGAGAGAGAGTCAGAGTTAGATTGAGAGAGAGAGAGAGAGACTAGGGATTTGTAAGTGAATGAAACCGTGCATTTGTGAGAGTGAGACCATATGTGTGACTAAGAACATGTGTGAGTGAGAGAGTCTGAGTGGGACTGTGTGTGAGTGGGTCTGTGGGTGAGTGAGTGAGTCTGTGTGTCAGTGAGTCAGAGTGAGACTGAGAGAGAGAGAGTAGGAATTTGTATGTGAATGAGACCATGCATTTGTGAGAGTGAAAACATGTGTGTGACTAAGAACATGTGTGTGAGTGAAAGAGTCTGAGTGGGCCCGTGTGTGAGTGGGCCCGTGTGTGAGTGAGTCAGAGTGAGACTGAGAGAGAAAGAGTAGGAATTTGTATGTGAATGAGACCGTGCATTTGTGAGAGTGAGACCATATGTGTGACTAAGAACATGTGTGAGTGAGAGAGTCTGAGTGGGACTGTGTGTGAGTGGGTCTGTGGGTGAGTGAGTGAGTCTGTGTGTCAGTGAGTCAGAGTGAGACTGAGAGAGAGAGAGTAGGAATTTGTATGTGAATGAGACCATGCATTTGTGAGAGTGAAAACATGTGTGTGACTAAGAACATGTGTGTGAGTGAAAGAGTCTGAGTGGGCCCGTGTGTGAGTGGGCCCGTGTGTGAGTGAGTCAGAGTGAGACTGAGAGAGAAAGAGTAGGAATTTGTATGTGAATGAGACCGTGCATTTGTGAGAGTGAGGCCATGTGTGTGAATAAGAATGTGTGTGTGAGAGAGTCTGAGAGAGACTGTGTGTGAGTGAGACTGTGTTAGTGAGACTGCGAGTGATCCGATGTGAGTGTGACTGTGAGTGAGAGTTTGAGTGACACAGTGAGATTAATTGAGAATGTATGATTGAGTGTGAGACTGACTATTAGTCAGACTGAATAAGATTGTGTGAGAATGTATGAGTGAGAGAGCATGTGCAATTGAGTGAGTTTGAACAAGACCATGTGTGATTGAGACTGTGAACTCAGAGTGAGATTGTGTATGAGTGAGACTGTGTGAGTGTGAGAGGCAAGGTGTGTGAGAGTGAAATCGTGGGAAGTCAGAGTGATACTGTGTGTTTGAACCTCCAAGTAAGACCGTGTGAGGGTGAGACTGTGTGCGAGTGAGTCTATGTACGGGTGAGACTGCATGCGAGTGAGACAGCGTTATGAGTGAGACTGTGTGTGTGAGACTATGTACGGGTGAGACTGCGTGCGAGTGAGACTGTGCGCAGGTGAGACTCTGTGTGAGTGAGTCTCTGTGTGGGTGAGACTGTGCACTCAAATGAGACTGGCTAAGAGTGTCAGAGACAGCCTGTGTGAGTGAGACTGAGTTGGTGCGTGAGAGTCAAAATTGGGCATGTGTGTTATTGAGCCTGAGTTTGTGCATGTGACACAATGTGAGTGTCTGTGTGGGAGGGAGTCAAATTACATGTGTGAGACTGTGTGAAGTGAGAATGAGACTGTATGTGTGAGACTGAGACCATGTGTGTGAGTGAAAAAGTCAGAGTGAGACTGTGTATGCGTGTGACTGAAGCTGCAAAGTCAGCGTGATACTGTATGAGTGAGAGCGTGTGAGATTAGATTGGATTCCCTACAGTGTGGAAACAGGACCTTTGACCCCACAAGTCCACACTGCCCCTTGAAGCATCCCACCCAGACCCATCCCCCTACAACCCACACACTCCCAAACACTACGGGCAATTTAGCGTGGCCGATCCACCTCACCTGCACATCTTTGGACTGTGGGAGGAAACCGGAGCACCCAGAGGAAACCCACGCAGACACGGGAAGAATGTACAAACTCCACACAGACACTCACCGGAGGCTGGAATCGAACCCGGGTCCCTGGCGCTGTGAGGCTGCAGTGCTAAACACTGAGACACCATGCCACCCTTGAGATTGTGCTTGTGATACTGTGTGAGACTGAGTGTGAATGAGACTGTTTGAGAGTGTGAGGGAAGGGAGTCAGTCCATGTGTGTGAATGAGTCCATACTTGTGAGTGAAACTGAGTGTGAGTGAGGCTGCGTGAAGTGTGAGTCAGACTGACTGAGTGTGTGTGTGAGCGACTATAACAGGCTGAGTGAGAAATTGTGTGTGTAAGTGTGAGACTGCGAATGAAACTGTCAGAGTGTAAGAGTGAGGGAGTGTGTGTATGAGAGGATATATGAGAGTAAAGTGCAAGCCATCTCAGGGGAAAAAAAAACTAACAAACTAACCATTTATCCAGACCATTAGGTGGGATGATGAGTACTTCAGCTGGTTTGTTTGGCTCGGCCTTTAAAGTCTCCAGCCAACCTTTTGTTTCCAGAGGCTTTAACTAATTCTGCATTAAAAACCCATTGATGTTTTTTAACTCACTGCAACTGCAAGAAATAACAGCACTGTTTATTATTGCCAGTGGTATTGCACTTGTTTGAGACTTTAATTAATGCTCAGCTTTATAATGAATTTATTTTGAATGGTTATATTGTGAGATGTGCGTGCGTGTGTAAGAGAATATATATTTGTAAAGTGCAAACCATTTTGGGGATAAAAGGTATTTAAAAGATGTACAGGGGACCAGATCACCTCAGACATGAATACTGTAAGACACTTGTTGTTCCTAGTTTATCTGCTCATGTTCCATTACTCAGACCTGTCATTGTTTCAAGTGGGTCTCATTGGTTAACAGCCAATTTGAAACTCATTCATTGACCTTTTCATCTTCATGCAATCACATCTCACGTGCAGGACAGCGTTGGTTATGTATATTCACTTTTCAAATGGATCCAAAACAAAAATCCATTCAAAGTAGCAAAATATCAGGAATTTTTAACAGTATTTGAGTCTCTGTCAAATTCACATTTGCACGATGTATAAATTAACACCAGGAACAACAAGCACTTTAACATTTCTGGCATTCCTTTCTTCCACAGGCAATGTTCGAGCCTCCTTCCCAATGTGAATCAATGAGCTCTGGTGAGGAAGGGCTTTAGAGAGCTCACCGCCCTGATTTTTGAGAGGTCATATGTATTTTATTTCCTTCTCCTCCTGTAAATCGCTTGGTGCTCGACATAGGATTCACTAATTAGACATTTACACATAACCACTTTAAAATTAAAATGGTTCACCATCGAGGCTATGCCAACAATACCAGCCACAGGTAGAAGAGAAAATCATCTGAGTTCTTTGTCTAAGTTTGTTTCTAAAAATAGTGTTCAGTAAATGTTTTCAATGTTCTTACATTTGTTTTAAATTAAAAAACTTAAATTGCAATCTTTTGTTTCATTCTTTTGAAGTAGAAGACAAATTCTAGGCTGAGGGAGTATACTTCATCTCTAATTAGTGCTGCTTCACTAAATATAACCTCCTATCAGCAATTTGTGTTGAGAGCTCACCTCCACGAACCATGTATCTGGGGCAATTGATAGTCATAATCCTAGAGAGCAAGGCAGGTACCTTGGCATCACACAGGAAATCTCGCCAGGTTAAGATTCTTAAGTACAAATTCTTGGTCAGATTGACAATTAGAAAAATAAAGAAAGAAAAGTTTCAGGATTATTGATCAGAGTAATAAGGGAGAACAATAAGCAAGAAATTCACCGTGATAGTTCACAGGAATAAATTTTAAAATATCAGTAAGAAGTTCAGAATGTCAGTCCTTTTAACCCAGTTCACGCTGGCACCGAGCCTCCAGTCTGAGCCTAAACTCCTGACCATGCCAGGCTTCACTTTGAGCCTCTCGAGGCCGGGAGACTGCTCTGGAATCACCTCAAGGCCAGAAGTCCATGCTAAGGCATGTCAGCCAATGGATCACCTTGCTGGGCCTACACTGAGGCTGGACATTCAGGGCATCACCGAGAAGAAAGAAGCCAAAATAGGGAAAACAAAACAGAAAAGAAATGGCCAGAGTTGACAGGTCCTACTCCTCAGCCTAAGACTGAGGCGAGGAGGAATTTGTTCTGAGACTTAAGAGTCTCTGGTACTCATGGAGTCATTGAGCTCTATAGCACAGAAACAGACCGTCTGGTCCAATTGTCCCTGCCAACCAAATATCCTAAACTGATCTAGTCCGATTTGTCAGCATTTGGCCCATATCCCTCCAAACCCTTCCTATTTATATACCCATCCGCATTCCTTTTAACTGTCATTGTACCCACTTCCACCACTGGAGTCAGGCTCACCGGTCTATAGTTCCCTGGCTTTTTCTTACCACCTGTCTGAAATAATGGCACTGCGTTAGCCAACCTCCAGTCTGCTGGCAACTCGCACATGGTTTTTGATGATATGAATACCTCAGCAAAGGGCCCAGTAATTTACCCGAGCTTCCCACAATGCTCTGGGTTACACTTGATAGGTCCCAGGGACTTATCCACCTTTATACATTTTAAAACCTCCGGCACTTCCTCTGTAATATGGACTGTTTTCAGGACATCACTGTTTATTTCCCCAGGTTCCCTAGCTTCCACGTCCTTCTCCAGGGGAAATACTGATGTGAAATATTCATTTAGTATCTCACCCACCTCCTGCGGTTTCACACACAGACGGCCTTTTTGATCTTTAAAGGGCTCTACTATCTCCCTTGTTACTGTTTTGCCCTTATTATTGTTATAGAATCTCTTTGGATGCTCTTTAACTGCACTTGCCAAAGCCATTCCATGTCCCTTTTTTGCACTCGTGGTTTCCCTCCTAAATATATACTTATTGCCCCTATACTTGTTCAGGGAGTCACTCAATCCCAGCTGTCCAAACCCAATATATGGCTCATTTTTCTTAACCGGACCCTCAATTTCTCTATTCATCCGGCATTCCTGGCACCTCCCAGCCCTACCCTTCACATTATCGTCAACAAACTGTCTCTGGACTCTCCTTAACTATTTTTTAAAGGAGTCCTGATTCCCAATCTTTACCTGCAAATAATCTCTCCCAGTCAAATTTTGAAAGTAAAAACCCTGAAGAAACTGCGGATGCTTAAATTGGAAACAAAAGCTGAAATTGCTGGAAAAGTCTGACAGAATCTGTGGAGAGAAATCAGTGTTTGCGTTTCGGATCGAGTGACACTCCTTCAGAATCTAGGAAGGGTCACTCGACCTGAAACGTTAACTCTGATTTCTCTCAACAGATGCTGCAACACCTGCTGAACTTTACCAGCGATTTCTGTTTTCATAACTTTTGAAAGTTCCTGCCTAATTCCATCAAGATAGGGCTTTTTCCAATTTAATTTTTTGATCAATCTGTCCTTTTCCAGAACTATTTTAAAACTATAGAATTATGATCACTTTCCCAAAGTACTCCCTTACTGTGACCTCAATCATTTCACCTGCCTTATTCCCAATAGGTCAAGTTTTTCTCCTTCTCTTGTACATACATCCACATACTGAATAAGAAAGTTTTCTTTCACACATGCAATAAATTCCTTCCCATCCCACCTCTTAACACTGTGCCAGGCCCAGTCTATGTTTGGAAAGTTAAAATCCCCAACCATTAGAAACCTATTATTCTCACAGATATCTGAGAATTCCTTCGATATTTTCTTCTCAATTTCCCGTTGACGACTGGGGGTGACTTTTGTACAATCCCAACAAGATGGTCACCCCTTTCTTATTTCATAGTTCAACCCAAATAATTTCCTTGGGCAAACTCCCAGAAATCCTCCCTAAGTACTCGCTACGTACAGCCATAATGTTATCCCAAACCAAAATCACCATTCCCCCTCCTCTCTTTCCTCCCCTTAAGTCCCTCGTATTGTCCACTAACAAAACTGTTTAATCCTGCTGTCAAATTTAAGCCCTTTAATAAATTCCCAATATGTGCCAATATTTAACCCCAATCCGGAGGTCTAATTTTGAGTATTAACCTATTTAATCCTTTTTATAAAATCTTACTCATTCTTTCTGAAAGTCTAAACATATTACTTGCATGAGGGAAGCAGCAGGGACCTGAGGGGCAATATTTTCACACAGAGGGTGGATTGCATGTGGAATGAACTGCCAGAGGAAGTGGTACAGACAACTACAGCTGAATTCTGCTTCTACATTTATAAGACATTTGGACAGTTACCCAAAGAGGAAAGCTTCAGAGGGGGATAAAGGCAAATGAGGTTAGTACAGTTTGGGAAACTTGGTCGGCACGGACAAGTTGGACAGAAGGGTCTATTTCTGTGCTGTATAACTCTGTGACTCTAATAAATGCTCTAAGTTGAATGTTTATATTACTACGTTTCATTATTGGAACTAGTAGATTTTCGTGCAATCCTGAAGTGAAAATATTAAAAGCAAACTTGCTTTCAGTAATGTATGTTTCCCATGGCCTGATGTAGATGTTTGCAAAAATCTGAGCTCAGACATGCCCACCAAAAGATTTAACTTGGCTGCAGTGGCAAATGTGATGTGTCCTGTTCTGCAGGGAAACCAGGTAATGGCTTACGTTGTGAAGGTGACCCATGGCAGCTGATATGGGGGATTTTCTCAATAGTTCCAACATGAGGGTATTGATATAATCTCAGCTGCATCACGCTTGGCAGTCATCAGCATAGTTTCAGAACACAAATGGCAGTTTCATTAACGTAAATTGTGGTATTTATCAAATCAGATGATCACAATATGTTTGATAATGCTACTCAACCAGTTTCTGCTCATTACTGAATTGCTCAGCAAGGCTCCCTGTCCGTAGAACTTTAATATTTTATATAAAGTGGAAATTATTCTTCAAGGTTAGTGGTGGAATTCCGCATCTTATAACTTCTGCACACTGACCTCTGTTTAGAGCATTAGCTAAATCCCTGGTCATGATGCTTTGCTCACAAGATTTTTATCAAAATGTTGTTTGATGCTCATTGCTTTTTCCCTTTTCTAAAAAGGAAAGCTGCATGTTTATTTTTGCAGTGACTGAGCTCTGAGGTGGTGAGGCTGTTTTATCGGAAAATGCATCTAGGACCAAAGCAGGGCGAAGGAAATGTTAGCTGAAATGTTTGCTGAAATGTTAGTTTTGTCGCTTCACAGATGTTGCCTGAGTATTTCCAGCACTTTCTGTTTTCCCCAATTTCCCCACATTCTGATTTCCTGCTTCTGTAGTATTTTGCTTTAATTTCATTTAGGTTGAGTTAGCCTGTGAAATACATGATTAACTGTTACATATTAACAAAAATACTGTCCCAGTAGGATCAAACAGGTTGGAAAACATTAGTCTTTCAACAGCAGACCCTTAACTATTGAAACAGCCATTCTTCATCCCTGTTAAATTTCTGTTGGAATATGCAATTCACAACAAGCAGAATATTCAGTTCTTCACACAGGGTTGGTTTGGCCCCTACAGTGATTATGTGTAGTGAATGAAGAATTGAAAACCAAAAGTAATTTGGAAGAGGATTGCATTGTAGCAGCACATATTGTACATTTCCGCAGAGATAGCTAAAACAGTTGGAGCAGCAAACAACATATTTTCTGATGAAGGCTTGAAACGTAAATAGGATTCAATGCAGCTAAGTCAGGCTCCACATGGTTTACATAGAACATGGAACATTACAGCACAGTACAGGCCCTTCGGCCCTCGATGTTTGTCTCTGTCCTGTCCACAGTTAGTTGCTATTGAAATATACTGCATGGAAAAAAAGACTAATAGTCCAGGAGTCTGCAGCATGTTCTAAACAGTTTAGTTTCCTGGATGACCTCCTGATGTTTACCTTTAGAATCCCAAATTGGTCCTGTGGGAATTGTGGTACTGTCAACTAGACTGAGAACTGGAAAATACATCTTTTCAGTTTCTAACAGAATGTAGGAACACGAGTGAGCTAGTCAGACCCCTCAGCCTGCTCTGTCATTCAATTAGAACATGTTTCATCATCTACAATAAAGCTCCATTATCCCTTGATGCCATCAGTGTACAAACATCTTTCCATTTTTGTCTTGAGTGTGCTTAATGTCTGAGCTTCCGTAACACACTGTGGTATAGAATTTTAAAAATTCAGCAAGCTTTGAGTGAAGAAATTCTTCATACCTTGGTCTTAAATGGCCCATCTCTTATTCTGAGATTATATCCTCTGCCTTTAGCCTTGCCAGCTAGAAGAAACATTTTATCTGCATGCATGCTGACAATCTCCATGAGATTTGTATTCGTTTCAATAAGATCTCCAAGCATTCATCGAAACACGAGAGAATATTTATTTTGAGTCATTCATGGGATGAGGGCATCGCTGGTGAGACCAGCATTTATTGCCCATCCCAAATTGCCCAGAGGACAATAAAGAGTCAACCACATTGCTGTGGGTCTGGAGTCACGTGAAGGCCAGACCAGGTAAGGATGGCAGTTTCCTTCCCCAAAGAACATTAGTGAGCCAGAATCATTTTCCCAACAATTAACAATGGATTCGTAGACATCATTAGATCCTCAATTCAAGATTTTTATCGAAATCAAGTTCCACCATCTGCCATGCGCATGGTAGGATTTGAACTGGGCTCCCCAGAACATTACCTGGGACTGTTGGTTAATAGTTCAGCAATAATACCCTCTAGGCCTTCACCTCCCCCAGGGAGGTCAGCTTCCTCAATCTATCCTCATAAGACACACACACCATCACGAGAATTAGTCTGCTGATCCTTCATTGCACTGTCTCTACTTATCCTTTGTTGGAGAAGGAGCCCAAAACTGTGCACAGTACAGTCTCACCAATGCCCAAAACAGTTGCAGCAAGATGCCTCAAGTCCTGTGCTTAAATCCCATTGTGATAAGGGCCAATGGTTTATCTTCCCAACAGCTTGCTGTACCTGCTGCTCACTGGAAGGCTCAAGATAGCCAGGTCCTTACAGACAGCAACACTTCTCAACCTTTCACTATTTAAGAAAGGCTCTGTCTTTCATTTTCCCTCATTCTAAAGTGGAAAATTTCACATTACATTCCAATTGCCGTGTCCTTACCAAGTCACATAAACTGTCCAAATCCCATTCAGATTCCCTTCTCAACTTCACTTAGAAGCATTAATATAAAAGTAATCCAACTTCAAATGGCTGTGTGGATATACTACACTGTGGCTCTTTGTGACAGATGTAAGTAAATCTGTGTTGGTTTTATGCAACCTTTCGATGCCATATACCAGAGCCAGTCCTAAGAAGATCAGTGTTCTGCCTATTTGATGCTGATACAAATGGAATCACACTTACAGCCACTAGGAAAGCCACAACTCTCCAACTTTCCAGTTCAACAACCCCAGCCTGTTTCAATCCCTTTGGGAATGGCACCACCTCATAAAAATTGACATCAGACTATTAAAATATTGTACGGGTAAAGTCTTGCAATGAAAATTTGGCAGAATGAAACAGTTAATGGTCTGTAGTGTTGGCTGGTCAGAGAAAGCTTCAAGTGAACCAGGTAACTCAATACAGTATGGAAGTAGGCTATTCGGCCCATCGACTGTACACCGACATTCTGAAGATCCCTGAACCACCTGCATTGCCCATGTCCACACCACCTAACTTGCATATCTTTGGAGGAAACTGGAGCACCCAGAGGAAACCCACACAGACAGGAGAAGAATGTGCAAACTTCACACAGTCACCTGAGGCCGGAATCAAACCTCAGTCCTTTTCCGACACCATATTGATATCCACTTACTTCTTGATAAACCTAACTAAAATGTTCAGGGAAATCATAACACAGTTCTGGAGCAGGTGGAGTTTGAACGCAGCACTCCAGGCTCAGAATTAAGGACACTACCACCATGGTTTCACTTTCTGATCGACAATGTAAGTAGCTAAAGGCACAACAATAAAACAAATCATCTTAAACTTGAAGGGATTGTGCACTTTGGGATTAATCACGAACTTGTGAAAATGTAAAGTTTCTCAGTGACTTTGTGTACAATGCAACTAGTTAATCCTTGGAAATTGACCTACGGTCGTATGTCAGAGCTAGTTTAATGCCTGCATTTCGAAGTTGCAATGCAGTTCAAACTGTTTTTTGCCTGTCAATGTTCCAAAGCCGGAATTGATGTAATCACAGGAGGGGAACTCTTGCAGTTTGTAAGAGAGGGGAAACTGGAAATAGGAAATTTTCAAAATCAATATGATCAGTTCTTTAAAAATACATTTAAACCTAATTTGACTGGGAAGCCAAAAATTCCAGCTGTAAATTTAATGCAAGCACTAAGAAGTCGCAGGCAGCAATATTAGACAGTTATGAAATGAAAATTACAATTGATGAGCTTTCCATTTCAAACTGTTTGAAGATATTTCTCTGATAGGCATAGGTAATGGAGAACTAGTGGATGTGGTACATATGGATATTCAGAAGGATTTTCCAAGAGATCGCACAGTGAGTTAGGAAATTGAAGCAAAGGGTGTAGGGAGGAACATTTGCAAACTGAAAAGTGAAAGTTAGGTTTCCCTTCATTTGCAGGGTATTGGAATACAGCAATAATGATGTCTTGCAGCAGTTCCATAGAATGTCGGTGAGACGGTACTTGAAGTATTGTGTCCAGTTTGCTGAGAAAGAATATACTGAACAATGAGGAAATGCAGTGGGTATTCTCGAGATTACTCCCACAGATGGCAAAATTGTCTGATCAGAAAACTCATTCTGTGTTCTCCAAGTTTAAAAGAGTGAGAGTGATCACAGTGAAACTGAGAAAATTCACACAGACGGGACTGACTAACACAGGGACATGGAGAACAGCAAGCAGGTGAGATGAGGGAGAATCCGAAAATATTCCACATGTACATCAAGTGGAATGGAATAATCAGGGAACAAATAGGGCCCACCAGAAACAAAGGGACAATGTGTGTGTGAAGCTGGAGAACCATGATAGATGAGTATTTCATGCCTGTTTTAATTGGGAGAAGGAGGATTCGGAGACAGAATTCAAGAAGATGAACTGTGAAGCCCTTTAGCAGATGGATATATGATGCAAGCAGTGATTGATGGTTTTGGCAGGTACAAAATTGTACAAATCCCCGAACCTGGCTGATTTGCAACAGAGGAAGCTGTCGGAGACAGGAGAGGGAAACCCCGATCCAGATTTATAAGAATCGCCGCAGGGAGGCATCAGAGGATTGGAGAACAGTTAGTGTAGTACCTCTTTACAGGAAGGTGTGCAGAGATAGACTGGGCAATAATAGACCAGTGAGTATCAGATCAGTGTTAGGGAAACAGTGGGAGAAAATAGGAAAGCAAAAAAAAAAATGTTCTGCATTTAGAGAGACAAGGTTTGATCAGGGATAGTCAGGACGACTTTATTAGCGGGAAGTCATGCCTAACAAATTTCATTGATTTCTTTCAAGATGATCACTTATATGGTTTTTCAGCAAGGCCTTTTGACAAAGCCCCACATGGGAAACTGATAAAGAAAGTAAAACGCAATGGTATCAATGGTAATTTGGCAAGTCACATTCAAAATTGTCTTAATGGCAGGAGTCAGGGGATGGTGTGAGAAGGCTATTTATATTACTAGAGACCAGGTCCTTGATGAGCCATATCTTGAACATTGTGCAGTATTGTATGCAGTTTTGGTCTCCTTGCCTCATTAAGGATAAACCTTATATTGAGGGAGCACAGCGAAGGATGACCAGACTGATGGTGTTTTGGCTTTCATTAACAGGGGGATTGAGTTTAAGAGTCGTGAGATCTTGTTGCAGCTCTATAAAACTTTGGTTAGACCGCACTTGGAATACTGCGTCCAGTTCTGGGCGCCCTATTATAGGAAAGATGTGGATGCTTTGGAGAGGGTTCAGAGGAGGTTTACCAGGATGCTGCCTGGACTGGAGGGCTTATCTTATGAGGAGAGGTTGACTGAGCTCGGTCTCTTTTCATTGGAGAAAAGGAGGAGGAGAGGGGACCTAATTGAGGTATACAAGAAAATGAGAGGCATAGATAGAGTTGATAGCCAGAGACTATTTCCCAGGGCAGAAATGGCTGGCACGAGGGGTCATAGTTTTAAGCTGGTTGGTGGAAAGTATAGAGGGGATGTCAGAGGCATGTTCTTTACGCAGAGAGTTGTGAGAGCATGGAATGCGTTGCCAGCAGCAGTTGTGGAAGCAAGGTCATTGGGGTCATTTAAGAGACTGCTGGACATGTATATGGTCACAGAAATTTGAGGGTGCATACATGAGGATCAATGGTCGGCACAACATTGTGGGCTGAAGGGCCTGTTCTGTGCTGTACTGTTCTATGTTCTATGTTCTATGATCAATGGGATGACAGGCTCATTGTTTGAGCTGAGTTCGAGTCAAATCAGCCGAAATTCCATGAGGTTTAGGGAAATGACTGAAGATCTCAGTGTAATGCATTAAGTTCTCTCAGAGTGAGACAGTTTGGAAGCAGGGAGAATAATGCCCTTGGCTAGGACGTCTAACATAAGGGGCCACAGTATTAGGTACAGGCAGGCCACTGTACAACAAGATAAGCATTAATGTCTACATAAAGAGACTGGTGAACTTTGGGAACACTCTGCCACACAAGGCTGTAGAAGCCAGGCACTGAATATAAATATGGATTTCTAGACACTAAATGGCAGAGAACAGAAGTATGAGAAAGAGTATCAGCGTCATTATGTTGAGTGGTGGAGGAAAATCAATCGACCGAAGGAATTACTACAGTTCCTAATTAATATTGTTTCCCCAATGATTAATCACTGTAAGGGCTATGTGCACTATGTGAGAGAAGTGCATTGAAGAGATGTTCAGCCATGAAGTGGATTGGGGGACACTAAATGGGTTGAATGGCCTTCTCCTTTCCTGATATTTCTGTACCGCCCGTGGGAAAGCTCTTTCAATGTTCCCACAAGCTCTCAGATATCAGGAAGGAGGCCTGTGTATGTTCAGCCATGAACTAGATTGGGGGACACTAAATGGGTTGAATGGCCTTCTCCTTTCCTGATATTTCTGTACCGCCCATGGGAAAGCTCTTTAAATGTTCCCACAAGCTCTCAGATATCAGGAAGGAGGCCTGTGTATGTTCAGCCATGAACTAGATTGGGGGTCACTAAATGGGTTGAATGGCCTTCTCCTTTCCTGATATTTCTGTGCCGCCCGTGGGAAAGCTCTTTAAATGTTCTCACAAGCTCTCAGAGATCAGGAAGGAGGCCTGTGTATGTTCAGCCATGAACTAGATTGGGGAACACTAAATGGGTTGAATGGCCTTCTCCTTTCCTGATATTTCTGTACCGCCCGTGGGAAAGCTCTTTGAATGTTCTCACAAGCTCTCAGATATCAGGAAGGAGGCCTGTGTATGTTCAGCCATGAACTAGATTGGGGAACACTAAATGGGTTGAATGGCCTTCTCCTTTCCTGATATTTCTGTGCCGCCCGTGGGAAAGCTCTTTCAATGTTCCCACAAGCTCTCAGATATCAGGAAGGAGGCCTGTGTATGTTCAGCCATGAACTAGATTGGGGGACACTAAATGGGTTGAATGGCCTTCTCCTTTCCTGATATTTCTGTACCGCCCGTGGGAAAGCTCTTTAAATGTTCTCACAAGCTCTCAGATATCAGGAAGGAGGCCTGTGTATGTTCAGCCATGAACTAGATTGGGGGACACTAAATGGGTTGAATGGCCTTCTCCTTTCCTGATATTTCTGTACCGCCCGTGGGAAAGCTCTTTAAATGTTCCCACAAGCTCTCAGATATCAGGAAGGAGGCCTGTGTATGTTCAACACAACAGTGTTTCTTTGTCCCTTTTCCGATACCACGGCTGGGTGTTCCATCCGATTTTATCCTTGAAGGCATCAGAGCAGTTTGATACAATTGAGTCCCTTGCTTGGCTGTTCCAGAGAACATTGAAGTGTTCATCACATGTCTGTGTATCTGGAGAGGCTTTTCGGCCAGATTAGGACAGCGCGGTAGATTTGCATCCTGAAAGTGTGTTGGTGAAGCACATTGATGTTTCCAATCGATATTGGCTTCAAGGTCACTTTTACTGACACCAGATTTGAGACTTCGATGTTTTATTAATTATTCTTAACATCCCCCAGCTACCAAAGCATTAGCCTGGTCTGGATTAGAAACCCAATGATATTTCCACAACAGCACCATCTCCACATGGGGACCCATCAAAAACCACACCGAGCAGGTTATTTCTGTGCTGCTTGGCAGCTCTGTCAAAAACAACTTCCAACAATTCGACCACCCTGATGAGACTGAGGATGTGGCAGTTGGTCAGATTGTAACTATTCTCCTCTTAGGGGACTGGGCACAGCTGAGTAATTGTCCACATTGACAGGTAGGTGTCAGAGTTGGGGCTGGAATGAAACAGCTTCCCCAGGGGCACGGCTTGTTGTGCAGCACAAGCCTTCAGTCCCATTGTAGGAATGGCATCAGGGCCAGTTATCTTTATCGTATCTTTACTTTATCATTATCTTTTCTCTTGGTATCATGTGCCGCGAATCTAATTGGTTGAAGACTGGCTTCTGTGATTTTGTGGGCGTCATGGTGCCGGTGAGGTGAATCATCAACTCGATACTTCTGGCTGAGGAAAGTGGGGATACTACATCCTTGAAGTTGCACTGATGTGCAGGGCTGTTCCATTATTTAGGATGGGGATATTTCTGGAACCCTCTCCTCCAGGGAGTTGTGTAACTGACCATGCAGATGGGCTAAAAGCCCTCCGCTTCATCCTCTCCCACTGGCCCAACCAGTCCCCCACCACCGATACCCTTATCTACCTAACCAAACTCATCCTTACCCTAAACAAATTCTCCTTCAACTCCTCACAATTCCTACAGGCGAAAGGGGTGGCCATAGGTACCCGTATGGACCCAAGCTATGCCTGCGACTTTGTGGGATACATGGAACAGTCCCTCTTCCACAGCTACACTGGCCCCATCCCCACCAATTCCTCAATTACATCGATGCTTGTATTAGCACTGCCTCGTGCTCCCACAAGGAGATTGAAATGTTCATCCACTTTACTAACGCCTCTCACCCAACATTAAGCTCACCTGAACCATCTCTGATACCTCTCTCTCCTTCCTGGGCCTCTCTGTCTCCATCTGGTAAGTGTCTGGAAACTGATATCTATTTTAAGCCCACCGACTCCCACAGCTCCCTATAATATTCTGCTATTCACCTGCCTTCCTGCAAGAATGCTATCCCCTATTCCCAATTCCTTCACCTCCACCACATCTGCTCCCAAGATGAAGCGTTCCACTCCCGGGCATCCCGGATGTCTTTGTTTTTCAAGGAGTGCAATTTCACCCCCACAGTGGTTGAAAATGACCTCAACCACATCTCTTGTGTTTCCCACACCTCAGCCCTCACACCCCCTCCCTGCAATAAAAACAAAGACAGAATTCCCCTTGTCCTCATGTATCACCCCATCAAATTCCAGATCCGATGCATCATTCTCCGCCACTTCAACCATCTGCAATCTGATCCTACTCCCAAGGATATATTTCCCTCCCTGTCCTTTACTGCCTTCCGGAGGGGCCACGCTCTCCACGATTCCCTCGTCTGCTCCACACTCCCCACTCGCCCCACCAGGCCTGGTACTTTCCCCTGCAGCCACAGGAAGTGCTACACCTGCCCTTACACCTCCCCCATCACCTCCATCCCAGACCCAGGAAAACCTTCCACATTAAACAGATATTCACCTGTACGTCCGCTAATGTGGTCTATTGTATCCGCTGTTCCCGGTGTGGCCTCCTCTACATCGGGAAAACCAAAAGGATGCTTGGAGACTGCTTTGTGAAGCACCTACGCTTCCCCCTCATTGACCAACCCTGACCCCCACTTCCTATCTACACTCACCTCACCTCTACTAGCCTCATCCCCGCCTCCCCGACCTGTCCATGTTCCCTCCCACCTACCCGCCCCCTCCCCCTCACTGACCAACCCCCGTCACACCTCCCTACCTACCCTCACCTTTACTGGCTTCATCCCCGCCTCCTTGACCTGCCCGTCCTCTCTCCACCTATCTCCTCCACTGATTCCATTTTGTTGCCACCTCCCCCTCTCTCTATTTATTTCAGAGCTCTCTTCCCCTCCTTTTTGAAGAAGGATCCAGACCCGAAATGTCAGCTTTCCTGCTCCTCCGATGTTGCCTGGCCTGCTGTGTGCATCCAACTCCACAGCTTGTTATCTCAGCCTTCAGCATCAGCAGTTCCTGCTGCCCCCATCACCATTCATGACTGGCTCTAGCAGGATAGTTGGTCTGTTGATCTTGCAATCATTCCACCCTGTCTGTAATGTGTCAGTTCTGCTGTCTGTAATGCAAGCAGTCAAATGCAGTATCTATAACAGTTGCCATCAGTTTCAGGTACACATGGTTCTGACCCCGGCGTGTTTGCCTGCATTCGTCACTGTGCTATTGACCAGCTTCATGGGAATCATAGACTGAGGGATTATCCGGGACAAAGAGTCACAGATTCTGGTGGAATACAATTCTGCTGCTGCTGCTGGGGTTTCTATCACCACATGGATGCCCAGTTTTGAGCTGCAATAAGTGCAACGTAATGTCCCCCAGTTCAGACCGAGTCCCCATTGTACACAGTGACCTACTTTGTTTTCTGGTGTGGTAACTCTTGCATTTTAATATTCTCATTCTTCTCTCCATGATAACACACCACCAATTTGTCACATTCCTCAAAACCCTTTAACATATTCATCTGAACGTTTACCCCTCCAGTAGAGGCATCTTTGGGTGGCACGGTGGCTCAGTGGTTAGCTCTGCTGCTTCACAGCGCCCAGGATGCAGGCTGAATTCCACCTGCAGGTGTCTGTCTGTGTGGAGTTTGCATATTCTCCCAGTGTCTGTGTGTGGGTTTCCTCCAGGTGGCCCGGTTTCCACCCACAGTCCTAAGATGTGCAGACGAGTTGAATCGGCCTTGATAAATTGCCCATTGTGTTGAGCAATGTGTAGATTAGGTAGGTAATAGGGGAGTGGGTCTGGATGGGATGCCCTGAGGGTCGGTGTGGGCTTGTTAGGCTGGAGGGCTTGTTACCAAACCATAGGAAGGTTTTTTTTAAAGTGAATGTTTCTCGCCCTGACCATGATTAAGAGCTCTGTAATGTCAGTGATGCAAGTGTTATGTAGTTTCAGAACCAATTAATTTGTTCACCTTGTGCTGTCATTCACTTCTCAGTATATGGTGATCCATGTTGGGCAGGGTTTTTGAGAAACTTTGACGTATGTTTTGGAATTTATTCAAAAACACAAATTGCTGAAGAAATTCAGCAGGTCTGGCAGCATCTGCAGAGTGAAAGCAAAGTTAAGCTGTTGGATCCAGCGATGTCTTTTCAAGGGTCCCAGTTTCTCCAGCAATTTTGCTTGTTTCAGATTTCCAGCATGCACGGTTCTTTGTTTTGTTGAAAATTCAGTGAGTGCTAATTCATTTCTGGAGAAATTCAGCAGGCCTAGAGCATCTGTGGAGTTGGAGAAACAGAGTTAAAGTTTCAAGTCCAGCGAGACTCTTCTTCAGACTGAAAAGGGTTTGAAAACAAACTTTTTATAACTTGACAGAGGTGGAGGAGGGGTGATAGAAAACAGAGGGTGTGGGGGAACAGTGCAAAATACAAATGGGCTTTTAATTCCGGTGAAAGAGAAGCAGATGTACAATGGGAATAAATAAAGGTGTGAATGCGGGAGATGGGCTCTCTCTATTGAGTGCAATGTTAACAAGACACAAACAAGACAAAGTCACATCGTCTGCATCACAGACAACAGGAACTGCAGATGCTGGAGAATCTGAGATAACAAGGTGTAGAGCTGGATGAACACAGCAGGCTAAGCAGCATCAGAGGAGCAGGAAGGCTGATGTTTCGGGCTTTGACTCTTCATCAGAAATGGGGGAGTGGAAGGGAGTTCTGAAATAGATGGGGAGAGAGGGAGAGGTGGATTGAAGATGGATTGAGGAGAAGATAGGTGGAGAGGAGACAGACAAGTCAAAGAGATGGGGAAGAAGCCAGTGTAGGTGGGGAGGCAGGGAGGAGATAGTTTAGTCCAGGGACAACAGACAGGTCAAGGAGGCGGGATGAGATTAGGAGGTAGGAAATGGGGGTGTGGCTTGAGGTGGGAGGACGGTATAGGTGAGAGAGGAGCAGCTTAGAGAGGCGGGTATGAGCTGGGCTGGTTTTGCGATGCGGTGGGTGGGGGGGTCGATTTTGAAGCTTGTGAAATCCACATTGATACTATTGGGCTGCAGTGTTCCCAAGCGGAATATGAGATGCTGTTCCTGCAGCCTTTGGGTAGCATTGTTGTGGCACCACAGGAGGCCCAGGATGGACATGTCGTCTGCGGAATGGGAGGGGGGGGTGTTGAAATGATTTGCAACTGGGAGGTGCAGTTGTTTATTGCAAACTGAGCGGAGGTGTTCTGCAAAGCAGCCCCCAAGCCTCTGCTTGGTTTCCCCAATGTAGAGGAAGCCACAACGGGTCCAGCGGATGTCGTATACCACATTGACAGATGTGCAGGTGAACATCTGCTTGATGTGGAAAGTCCTCTCGGGGCCTGGGATGGCAGTGAGGGCGGTGGCGTGGAGGCAACTCCGCCCACAGCTGACGCCGACGCAACTCCGCCCACCACGACCGACGCAAATCCGCCCACAGCCGAAGCCAGCATCGCTCCGCCCACAACCTCGACAGACAGCAGCTCCAGAGGAGACAACAACCCAAAGCCCTGTTGAGTCTTCACCATCCCTGCAGACCTTCCCCGTACGGAGGATGAACATTCAATCTTCAGTACAGGGCTCAACTATGTCCCCCTCCACCCACACATCAATGGATACCGGTTACGTTTGGGCATTGAGCAGATTTTCCGCCGCCTCCACCTCCACACTTACTTCTTTAACTGTGAACCTAACCCTCCCTCTACTGACCCCTTCTCCCACCTCCAACACAAGCCCCTATCCTGGGCACCACTCCAAGGTTTCCTCCCCTCCCTTGACCTCTTCATCTCCAGTTGCCATCAAGATATCAATTGCCTCAACCTCTCCACCCCTCTCACCCACTCCAACCTCTTCCCTGCAGAACAGGCAGCCCTCCGCTCCCTCCGCTCCAACCCCAAACTCACCACAAAACCCACGGACAAAGGAGGTGCGGTTTTAGTATGGCTCACTGACCTCAACATCACAGAGGCCAGACACCAACTCCCTGACACCTCCTCCTACCGCTCCCTGGATCATGATCCCACCCCAGAGCACCAAAACATCATCTCCAAAACCATGCACAACCTCCCACACACAGCCTCCAACCTCATTGTTCACCAACCCTGAGCTGCCTGCTTCTATCTCCTTCCCACATCCACAAACCTGACTGCCCTGGTGGACATATTGTCTCCAATTGCCCCTGCCCCACCAAACGTATCTCCACCTACCTGGACTCCATTTTCTCTCCTTTGGTCCAGGAACTCCCCACCAACATCCATGATACCACACACACCCTCCACCTCCTCCAGAACTTCCAATTCCCCAGCCCCCAACACCTCATTTTCACCATGGATATCCAGTCCCCATACTCCTGCATTCCCCATGCAGATGGCCTAAAGGCCCTCCGCTTCATCCTGTCCCACAGGCCTGACCAGTCCCCCTCCACCAACACCCTCATCCGCCTCGCCAAATTCGTCCTCACCCTAAACAACTTCTCTTTCAATTCCTCTCACTTCCGACAGACAAAGGGGGTGACCATGGGTACCCGCACGGGTCCAAGCTATGCCTGTCTCTTTGTAGGTTATGTGGAACAATGCCTTTTACGTACCTACACTGGCCCTCAACCCCACGTCTTTCTCTGTTACATTGATGCCTGTATCAGAGCTGCCTCATGCTCCTAAGAGGAGCTCGAACAGCTCATCCACTTCACCAACACCTTCCACCCCAACCTTAAGTTAACCTGGACCATTTCTAACACCTCTCTCACCCTCCTGCACCTCTCTGTCTCCATCTCCAGCAACCACCTAGAAACCAATATCCATCTCAAGCCTGCTGACTCCCACAGCTAGTTAGAATACAGCTCCTCTCACCCACCTTCTGCAAAAATGCCATCCCCTTTTCCCAATTCCTTCGCCTCTGCCTCATCTGCTCCCAGGATGATGCATTCCACTCCTGCACATCTCAGATGCCCCTCGTTTTTCAAGAACCGCAACATCCCCCTGCAGTGGTCGGGAACACCCTCAACCACGCCGCCCGCATTTCCTGCAACTCATCCCTCACACCCTGTCCCAACAATAGCAACAAAAAAGAATCCCCCTCATCCTCACATACCACCCCGCCAATCTCTGGATCTAATGCATCATCTTCTGACACTTCTGTCATCTGCCATCCGACCCCACCACCAAAGACAATTTTCCCTCCCCACCTTTGTATGCTTTCGTAGGGACCACTCTCTCTGTGACTCCCTTTCCCGCTCCATACCCCCCTCCAGCCCAACCACACCCAACACTTTTCCCTGTAACCGCAGGAAGTGCTACAACTGCTCCCAAACCTTCTCCCTCACCCCCACACCAGGGCCCAAGAAGACTTTTCGCATCAAGCAGATGTTCATCTGTACATCTGCTAATGTGGTATACTGCATCCCCTGTAGCTGTTGTGGCCTCCTTGACATCAGGGAAATCAAGTGGAGGCTTGGGGACCACTTTGTAGAACACCTACACTTGGTTCGCAATAAACAACTGCACCTCCCAGTCGTGAACCATTTCAACACCCCCCTCGCATTCCACAGATGACATGTCCATCCTGGTCCTCCCACAGTGCCACAACGATGCCACCCAAAGGTTGCAGGAACAGCAATTCATATTCCGCTTGGGAACGCTGCAGCCCAATGATTTCAACGTGGACATCACAAGCTTCAAAATCTCCCCTCCCCCCAAGTGCATCACAAAACCAGCCCAGCTCATCCCCGCCTCCCTAACCTGTTCTTCCTCTCTCCTATCCCCTCCTCCCACCTCAAGCCGCACCCCCATTCCCTCCCTGCTAACCTCATCCCGCCCCCTTGACCTGTCCGTCCTACCTGGGCTGACCTATCCCCTCCCTACCCCTCTACCCACACTCATCTTTACTAGCCCCATCCCCGCCTCGTCTGTCTCCTCTCCACCTATCTTCTCCTCTATCCATCTTTGTTCAAACTCCCCCCTCTCCCTATTTATTTCAGAGACACCTTCCCCTCCTCCATTTCTGATGAAATGTCTCAGCCCAAAACATCAGTTTCCCTGCTCCTCTGATGCTGTTTGGCCTGCTGTGTTCATCCAGCTCCACGCCTTGTTATCTCATCTGCATCATATTGTATTAACCACGTCTCCATTAATAACTCTGAATGTCTTGCACAAATGTGAACATTTATCTATGCATGTTATCTATCTGCACACGCACACTGATTAAACAGTGAATATAAAATCATTTCTCCTCCATTCCATTTCAAACTATTGTGTTTTGTTTGCACTGTCAGTCCCCATTCCTTCAGCCAAATTTGTTCTGTTTCTTTCTCTGCATTTTATTTTATTCCGTCTATGAAGAGGAAATTGCCTACTGGGCGATATCACGTTAGTCCTGCCCAGTCTGCATACACACTGTCTCCTCTTCCTTAGGGTTCCTTAATCACTCACATAGATATTGTCTCTGACCCTTTACTCCCAGTAAGCAAAGCAATTGGAAATGTAATGTTTACTTTGGGGCTAAGGCCAAAAAATCAGGAAACAAAAGCTGTATAACCTGCAAAAAAAAGACTTTTGCAACTTTAGAAGCAAATTATTGAAAGTATTTTGTGAAAGATAAAATGTTGCCTTCTCAGAGCAGAGAGAGGAAAGTTCAGCAAAACCCTGTAATTCTCCAGGCAGTTGTGGCCAGAGACAGTGTTTAGTTTGGCAGTTGTTGTGGTGGAGGAGAGCTCAGTGCAGTAACAACCTCTCGATTGGCTCTGAGGTAAACGGTTACATATGGCATCGCATGTGGATAACACAGCAGAATCACCGAGCCTGTACAGAGACAGCATCACCTTTCTCCTTTTCTTCTCTCACTGTGAGAGTAATTGGAGATGGGCACTGAGACCAATAGCAGGCAATGTCAGCTTCTCACCCAGACCAGGTAGTGTTGTTACATTAAAAGTGTCAGAGTGAAAGGGGTTAACTGGAGCAGTTTGTTCTGTGACTCAAATTAATGACAGTCACCATGGATCCCAACTGTGTCGCTGGAGGATTTCCCTCTTCTGTTAATAAGGGGTTTCTCCCAATGCGTTATCCCATAGTATCCGTGGCTGTGTCATCCTCAACACAATTGGGATCAGCAGCTCCAGAGAGAGGGAGAGATCAGAATCTGTGACCAGCAGATTGGGATGTTCCAATCATGGATCAGAATGTGAGAACTTTACAACAATGTACAAGAATCAGAGAGGAATAGATTAGAATGTTCCAACAATGGACAGGAGTTTATCCTTGGGCCTTTCCTGGCTTTCTATCAATTGGTTACCATTAACATCATGGATACAAGCTGTACTGATGGTTATTCAGGCTGGTTACTATCCCATCCTCGCTATTGTTGGTGTTCCTGGTAAGCCTTTCTATCTCTGTCCATTCATTTATTCTGTAAAACTTTGTGAACAGAATCTCAATTTCTAAGTTCTGTATTTGGCAAAAATAGAAACTTTCGTATTCACTTTCAATAACAAACTCAATTCTTATTCCGTGGCTTTGTTTCACCTTCAATTAACAAAGATCTGAGGAGGAAGTGTTCATAAGTGTTCATAACTTTCCTACACAGTGGAAAATAACTGTTATGACCCAAATAAAAGCTGGAGTGGGAGGGAAAACAAACAAATTGGCCCATTTTGTCCTGAGCTGATTTATATCATAATATTCCCTTTATCACCCATAATATTCCCAGCTTTCACTTCTGCCTCAGCGCTGTTTCTGAATAAACTATAATCTGCTCCTTTCCAGTTGCAGTTCTCTTCTGGCCACACTTGCAGTTACTAATATTTTGATTGTGTACTTATTTTTGTCTCTACCTGGGCCTATGCCAGTTGGAAAGTGTGAAGCCAGTTTGATTCTAAAATGAGGTGGTCACAGCTTTGTGTCACTGGTTTCAGCATAACCTGTCAATAATCATCAAATGACAGTTTCATTGAACTGTTTAGATTCTAGAACTCTCCGAGCAGGAGTGGGTGCCATGTCCATCATTTCCTAAGGGCAGTGCTCCAATGTATTCACTTGGTGACAGAGGCATCTCTCTTCACCTCACCCCCACTGACCCACTGCTGAGTGGGATACATTACTCTGTGTCCACAGAAGAAGATACAGAAAATCTTCTAGAAATTCCACAGGGCAGAGTGAATGTGAAAATGAGTAACTGTGGGAGATTTAAATAAATAAAGAGGAATTACTTAAAGCTAATTGAACTGAAGCTTGGTACGTTTCTCTGCTATGTTCCAGAGTATACATGGAGGTGGCAATAGAGCTAGTGAAAGAGCTACATGGTCATACAGCTCTTCAGTCCAACCAGTCCATGTCAAACATAATCGCAAACTATCCTAGTCCCACCTGCCTGGGTTTGGCCCATATCTCTTCACTTGTATCCTGTTCATGTACTTATCCAAATGTCGTTTAAAACTTGTAACTACAAGAAAGAATTATTGGCCACCATTCAAAATTCTTAAGATTGTGGATTTTCTGTTTCCTGCAGAATGGAAAATAGCTATTGTAACCCAGATAAAATCCGGAATGGGAGGGAAACAAAAAAAACTAAAATTTGGACGACTTGATGCCAGTTATTAGGAAAATATCGGAATCTTTTATGAGGGCTGTGAAAACTAGACACTTGGGGAATCATAAGATGACTTGCCAGAATCAACTTAGATTCAGAAAAAGGAAATCATGTTTGGTAAGCCTGTGTTAATTAAAGTATCCACAAATTTCGGATCTGCGTCCAAATTATCCCCAGAAATATCTTCCATTGCTGCTTCACAGTCTTCCCTGCTAAGATTGTATTCCTGTTAACTTTGGTTAGTTCCTCCCTCATGTCTTTGTAGTTTTAGTTCTCAATTATAATTGTGTCACATCCAAACGTGAGCAATATATTTAAACTGAAAGATGGAGGTTTAACAGCTAATATATGGAGAAAGAATGGAGTATTTATTAACTCAATATCTGTAATGAGCGAGGGAAAAAGTGAGAGAGAACGTGGATGATGAGATGTAAAAATAGAGAAAACAATATTATCGACAGAAGTAGATGTACTTTGCTATTTGTTTTGGCAATTCCTGTGTGTTGTGATCCTTTGACCAGTGCATGTACGACTGAGTCATATGTATATAACAGTTGAAGCATCCACACATGAGAACGGTGGCGGGGGAGGGGGGGGGTGTATTTAAATTTACAGAACACTTTTGATATGGTTGCACATAGGTGTGTGACAAAAGTTGGAGTCGAGGGGTAGGTAGAAATATACTACATGGATTGAGAATTGTTGATTGAGACCATACAGCGAGTCAAGCCCTTTTCCAGGCTGAACGCTGCTACTTTTGGTATATAACATGTACCAGTGTTTGGATCACAGGAATTTGAAAGGCATTCAAACAACTTGGATGTGGCCAGCAATAGCATGCATCTCATTTTGTGTTGATTAAATGGTGCAAGGTTGGGAAGTCTTGTTGTCCAAAATGACCTGCCTGCCCTTCGTCATAGGTTGCCAAACGTAGTACATATCGGGGTATCAGCAACAAGGGAAGTAAATGGTATATTGTCCTTCATTGTAACTTATTCCAGTACATAAATAAAGCCATCTTTCTGCACTTGTAGAGCCTTGAACAGAGAGTATTTAGGGGCATTGGTACACATTTGGTCTCTTTTGGAAGGAAAGATCACCTTCCCACAGGCTCAGTGCAAACGAGTATCACCAGTCTCATCCCTGAGATGATGGTCCCATGAGGAAACTGACTGTTTAATCTCTAAAGCTGTGAAAGAGTAACAGATAATTCCATTAGAACTTGGAGTTCGTGTTGAAGACTTATGTCCAAAGAAACGCATTGATAAGATAAGAAATTCCATAATTTGCTTATTTAAATACAAGTAGATTTTACATGTAGAATTATATAGAGCCCTATGTCAATTGAGACAGAAATGCAGACTCTTAATGAAATCTCGCCACATTGATGTGTGACTCTCCACTTAATGTCTTGTTGTTCACAATCCCAACATTTTCCGTAATACCTTACTTCTGAAACAGAAGCCATTCCAACCAGATTCTGGTGTCCATAGAGAACACAAGTCTGTCGTGTTGGAGGATGCCACCTTGAGATTTTGCACAAAACATAAAGCTTCCCACCTCACTGCTATAAAACCATTTTAAAGTACCACATGTGTACCACGAGCAATGGACACATGAGGAACAGCATGAAGCTGACTATCTGTGCAGCCCCTGCCCCATTTGCTTGTCATGTTGGAGTATCAGTTGCCTCACTCTGTTTCCATGTAAGTGACTGTAGGGGCTGAATGGCCTCCTCCAGTTCATATGTCAGTGACGCAAAGGGCTGCACAGCAGGGCCAAATGCCTCATTGGGCTTCCCAGGGTTCCCGTGTAACAGCTCGATGTGCGAACTTGTGTGACAATGCTGTAGCTGTAAGAAATTGTTTTGTCCTGGTTTCTTTCAAGAGCGAGATTCAACGAGATGCACAAAGCTGTCTACTTAATAAAACTTGAGTAAACAGCTTGAGAGGCTTCAGTTTATTTCGCAACATCTGTCAACTATTTCACGACTGTAGCTCTGAATAAATGTAAACAGAAAGGCACCACAGATTTCTGGGGAAGAGAATTCCCAGTCAAAATGCCCTTTTAGAATTTCTTCTCATCCATATTATAGAATCAGAAACTCACACAGCACAGAAAGAGACCCTTTAGTCCACCTTGTCCACACTGACCAGATATGTAATCTGATCTATTCCCATTTTCCAGTATTTGGCTGATATCCATCTAAATGCTTCCTATACATTTACCAACCCAGGTTCCCTTTAACTGTGTAAATGAACACGTCCCCACCACTTCTGCCTGCACTTTCTGTACGCACACCACTCTCTGCATGAAAATGTTGTCCCACGTTCCCTTCTATATCTTTCCCCTCTCACCTTCAACATAGGCACTTTACTTTTTGACTCCGGGGAAACAGATCTTGGCTGTTCAGACTATTCATGCTCCTCATGATTTTATAAGCCTCTGTAATGTCACCCCTCAATCTCCAACACTGCAGGGGAAAAAAAGCTTCAAACTATTCAGCATCTCCCTCTCGCTCAAACCCTCCAATCCAGGAGCATGCTTGTCAATCTTTTCTGCTCCTCTCAAGGTTAGCAACGTCCTTCCTTTAGCAGAGCCAACCGAAATGTACACAGTATTCTTAACGTGTCCTCATCAACGTCCTGTACAGGAGCAACATGCCATCCCAGCCCCTGTACCCAATGCTCTGACTGATTAGGGCAAGCGCGACAAATGTGTTCTTCAGCATCCTGTCTACCTGCAACTCCACTCTCAAGGAGCTAAGTGCCTGCGCCCAAGGTCTCTTTATTCAGCAACACTCCCCAGGGCCCTAGCATTAACTGTACACGTCCTGCCATGCTTCACCGTAACAAATGCAAAACCTCTCATTTACCTAAATTAAACTCCATCAGTCACACCTTGGCCCCTTGGCCCATCTGATCAATGTCCCATTGCACTCTGAGATAATCTTCACCACTGTCCACTGAACCATGTTTTAATGTTATCTAGAAACTGACTAACCATGTCTCTGATATTCACACCCAAATCCTTTATGTTATTGATGGAAAGCAGGGAACTCAGCACTGATACTTGCGGCACACCACTGGTCACAGGTCTCCAGTCTGTAAAACAATCCTCTGTCTTCAAGACAATTTTGAATTCAATTGGCTATCTCCCCCGGATCCCACGTGTCCCACCATTATTAACCTGTCAACCGTTTGGAAAATTACCAAACATCATCTTAAAGTCCATATCAACAACGTCTGCCACACTGCCTTCATCAACTTTCTTTATCACATCTTCAAAATAATCGTGTTATTTAGGCATATTTTCCACCACACAAAGCCATGTTGACTATCTCTAATCAATGCTTGCCTTTCCAATTGCATGTAAATCCTATCCCTCAGAATCCCCTCCAACAACTTACCCAGCTCTCATGTCAGCCTCACTGGTCTATGGTTCCCTGGCTTGCCGGGTCAGTGTTCCCTTTTCTAGTCCCACCTCTCCCCTGATCACTACAAATTTTAAATGTAACCAGGTTGGTGATGTGGCCGATGATATAGGTCTCAGACTGGGTCAGGGTCAGTGTAAGGAACGAATCAGGCAGTTTTCTTTAATCTGCTAAAAAGCACGTTTATGCCCAACATAAAGTTACTCAAGCTGTGCTGGAAAGAAGAATGTAAAACAGTCTGGATCTGCAAGTAGGTATATCTCACACATACACACACACACACACACACACACACACACACATTAACATACAAATGTTAATTTGATATAACTTTGTTCACATAATAGTTGAACTCATGATAAAAGGAAAAATGTGACATTGCCCCCAATGTTATTCTGCTTCCAAATGTGTTCTGTTAGCACAAATTGTTGGCAATGAGATTCCCTCCTGGAACAGCTAGATTTGGCTGAATTCCCATTGCTCCAGGCAGTAGGAGATTCCAGTGAATCCGAGTCATGAATCCTCCACGAGCGGTAAAGATGGCTGACCGGTGTTTAGCTCTCATACATTGCTGTGATGGGGAAGAAGGAAACAGAGAGGGAGCAATAGGCCATTGCTAAACAGGGAGGTTCCAATATATTTCCCTCTCTGATTTGAATCACACAATAATGTTATTCAACCCCCAAACTGGAACATGTGAGGTCTCCTTGAACTTTGTCTGAACTATATGTTTCCGTGACATTTCCGGCTCCATGTCGGTGCATCATTGCTGCTGCCGTACAGAAAGCCATTTCCTCAGCAACAAATGGGCCGACTTGATTTAAATATATGTTTATATGTGCCTGCGTAATTTAAAAAAATAAAATGCTTAATGTCTTCACAATATCTCTGCTAAAATGAAAGCGTCTTATTCCGAAATAAACACAGAAATTACTAGAAAAGCTCACCAGGCCGAGAGCATCTATGAAGAGAAGTCAGAGTTAATGTTTCAGGCCCAGTGAACCTTCCTCAGAACCTGTTTTATTTTTTAAATTACTTCCTCAGTTTTATTCTCCCATACACGAGAAAATATCCATCAGGTATTCACCAGCTACACTCCCTTCAAAGTCTTATATTGTCCAAGAAGAACATTTCTTGTTCTCAGGTCTGAGCTGTGAATCTTCCATGGCATAATGCCTTCATCCCAGGGCAGTGTATAGAGAACCATCTTTGAAAATTTTCAAGCACAGTTTTTTTTTCCCGTTTAGGGCATCATCACTACACACAGAGCATCAAATGTGCTCTCAGCAATGCCCTGTAGAGATTCAGAGAAACATGCCTAAGATCATACCCGGCACCCTTTGCAAGAAACAACATCATTCAATTCACTTTCCAAATCAATAGCAACATCTTCAGAACAATATTATATGATTTATGTCCCAGGACACACAAATCCCTCAGTGGCACCGACCTCTGTGTACCTTCTCGACTCATATAATTTCCTGCTGTTTTATCCTTTCCCCAAAATACAAACTTCCCATAACACACACTGTACTGTTTTAATTGCAATGCCGAAGGTTTGCTCATTCTCATCCTCTGTCTACAGCCCATTGCAGATGCTCTGCCTCCACTTGGCATCTTATTGGACGACTCTGCTGGTGTACTAGCAAATTGAGCTTCAATCCTATCAGCCCTTGATCCAAACTGGTAATCTAGTTTGTAAACTGTTGATGAACCTCGCATTGATCCCTGAGAAATTCCATGAATTGCAGCTTCCCAAACTGAAAATAAATAATTCTCTCTACTCTGCATTTCCTGTTAGCTAACCAGGGCTCGCTGTGTAGCAGCTGGGAAAGGTTGCAGGGCCTCTCCTGTGGTGTGCAGCTGGTTGTCCAGGTGTTTCTGAGCTCAGCAACACACCATTAGGGCTATTTGTTGTCAGATCATCAGGTAGAGGTTGTCAATGATTCTGATCCTTGAGCATTTTCAAAAACAAGCACAGAATATAGACTGACATTTGAGTAGAATGCTGCAGGGTCAAAAATGCTGTCTTTCAGATGCAGCAATAAATCTAGTCTGCCCTCTCAATCAGATGCACAATTTTCCCTGGACACATATTGAGCAGCAAGGGAGATTTCCTTTCAGCCTAGTTAACATTTGTCCCTTTAACAACACCAGGAATACAGATAGTCTTCACGATTAATTTCATTGTTGGCTGTGGGTGCTGTGTGGAAAGATTGCCACAATTGCTACACAATAAAATAAAATAAAATGTCTTTGACGAGTGACCTTGCAGACGTTTGCAAAGCCATAAGGGGCAAAGATGTGTAAACAGCCAAGGTCTTTTCCCCGGGGTGGAGGAGTCCAAAACGAGAGGGCACAGCTTTAAGGAGAGAGGGGGTAGATTTAAAAGGGACTTAAGGGGCAACATTTTCATGCAGAGGGTGGTGTGTTTATGGAATGAGCTGCCAGAGGAAGTGATGGAGGCTGGTACAGTTACAACATTTAAAAGGCATCAGGATGAGTATATGTTTCAGAAGGGTTTAGAGAGGTATGGACCAAATGTTGGCAAATGGGCCTAGATTTATTTTGGATATCTGAACAGCATGGGCAAGATGGACCAAAGGGCCTGTTTGCATGCTGTATATCTCTGTGTCTCTTTGACTCGATGTCTGAGTACTTCATTCTAGTCCTGTGTGACTCCTGAGAGAGGAAGAATGATCTCCTATCTCATTGTCACAATCACAACTATTTGAATGGGGATTTCGTTTCCCTCTGTAACAGCCTTGAGGGTTGGAGTGAGAGAACAACACACAGGATAGAAACTGCAGTTGGCCATTCGGATCCTCGAGTCTGCTGCTCAATTTAGAAAGAACATGGCTGATCTGTTTGTGGCTGAACACCCCTTTCCTGTTTATTCCCAATAATGGACAATCTTCTCCATGAACGGTCAGTTGATCTCCACCTTGAATATCTTCACTAACCCAGTCTTCACTGTTCCCTGGGGGTGAGAACACACAGACAGCACAATATTAAAGAGAATGAAATATTCTTATCTCAGTGTTTATGGGGAAACTCCATAAAGTGTGTTAACCTCACAGCAAGTTACCTCCTCTTTAAAGGGCACAACACATGGGAGCAGATGGAGGCCATTCACCCCCTCAAAGCTATTCCGTATTCTGACTGACTCGGTTCAGTAAAGTATCAGTCAATCTCTGCCATCACTGCTCTCTTGGGAAAATATTCCCGACAACTTCAGACCAGGCAGTTTAAGAAATTGGAGCAGAATTAACCATTTGGCCCATCAAGTCTGGTCTGCTGTTCGATAATGTTTGACATGTTTCTCAAAACAATTCTCTTGTCTTCTCACTGTAACCCACCATCTGCTTATTAATCAAAATGTATCTATCTCTGTCTTAAAGACATGACTATGTCTGTGTCTCTATATGCTTGTGTGTGTGTGTGTGTGTGTGTGTGTGTGTGTGTGTGTGTGTGTGTGTGTGAGAGAGAGAGATAGAGCAGAGAGAACATGGTGAGACTTACCCTGACAGAGCGGGGAAGGTTATAGTTGCTTGTCCTGTGTTGCTGGATATTTCTTCAGACTGCAGGTACTGCACTGAGCTGGGTGGTGAGCTCAGACCATGCTCGGTGGGCCTGGTGGTGTGGTTTCCTCTGCTAAAAGAATGGTCCTCCTTTGTACTCGCCCACCCACCAGCACTTCCGAGCCCCTTTTGACAAATCTTGCAGCAATTGCCCCTTATCTGCCAGGCTCGGGGTAAACCGTGCAGGCTGGCTCCAAACTAAGAAAGTTCAGATGTGTGCCCATTGGCCTTTTAAAGATGGCACCTGCACCAGGGATGGAATACCTGGGCCATCCAGGCGATGGGAGCTATTACCAGCCATGATGGGTGGGAGAGTCAGGCTGGCATTGAATGAGAGGAATGGCATGTGCTGGGGTAGGTAGATACTGAGGGGAGTTTGATAAGCTAGCATCAGAAAACTAGCTCAGCCTCCTGCAGCCTATCCCTCTGTCACACTCAATTAAAATGTCACTGAGACAAAATATTGTTAGATTCGGCAAAATGAGCCAAAGACTGTGCTCACCACACTCTCAGTCACAAATGCAGAACAAATGTTCATTCAAAACTCTCCATCATCTGAACTCACAGTAATATCCTATTCACACATCATTCCTGAAAAACTGACCCATGTTGCAAGATGCTATCAAAATGTCTACATGCCAGCATTCTAAAACATGTGAGCACATCCTTCCATGACACAGTCTCTCAATCTCCCCCTCTCTGTCTGTATATCCAACCGCTCCCATTTTTCATATTTAAACTGATTCCCCACCATCTCTCTCTGGCAGTGATTTTCACTCCCATGGCACCCCTTGTCATGGCACATTGGAGATATGGAGCTGTAAGTGGATGGGACCCCCACATCCTGTCACTTCCAACATGGGCTGCAAGTTTCCCCAGGCTGGGCAGCGATTTAACACAGCGTTACCGAGCACTGCACTGGGGTGGTCTGTACAGATCTACACGCTGGGAGGGTAACTGCTCCAGGTTTGCAGATCAGTTCAGTGGTGTTCACTTCACAGCCCCCCGCGCTGGAGAGATACCTGGTCCGGGTTTATAGATCAATGCACTGGTGTGGTCTGCACAGCTCCCCGTGCTGGACAGATATCTATGTGACTGGTGAGGCCTGCACAGTGTCCCACTCTGGACAGATTGCCGGGTTGTATTGAGCAGGACACTAGCCTGGTCTGCACAGTGCTCCATGCTGAACAGATATTCCATCTGGGTTTGTGGTGTATGGGCTGGTTCTGTGAGGTGGATTGAGAATGTAAGATAACTGACCACTTCAGCTGATCTGGCAATGCCTTTAATTTGTGTTTGCCAGTTGTGTTGAGTTTGTGGAGAGATTTCCACCGCGAGGCTGAGTGGATCTCACCAAAACTGATGGACAGAAGGGCCTTTGTGATGTGGGTCTTTCTGACTCCATCACATTCCGTAACCGACATTCCCCGGAACATTCTGTAACCGACATTCCCCGGAACATTCTGTAACTGACATTCCCCGGAACATTCTGCAACTGACATTGTTTGTGAACGGTTGGATGTCAGTTAATTGAACAAAAGATAAGATCCCGAGGGAAAAGATCCTGTTCCAGGGAGAAGGAGATGCTGTTTCAAAATTTCCTAAGGCAGTTAAAGGGGTGAATACATTTTCCCTGTGTTCACATTTCTTCACAACCGAAAATTGACCACAATTTAGACGAAATGACAGAAATTTCCAAATTCTGTTTGTCCTTAAGGAACAGGGAGAGAATCCTTCAGGAAGGCAACGTCTTCACCCTCTGTATCAGGAACTGTGAAGAAGTGACCTGTGACTGCGCAGGTGGGAATGTTCCAGAAAACATCCGTTCTTATGGATGTGTGTCTGTGTGTTTCGGGTGGGAGTGCTTCTTGTGTTTCACGTAGCGTTTCTCGCAAACAAAATTGAGAAATTACTATTTGTTATTTGAGCTTTTTTTTCCTCAATAAATCAGTGACACATTTGAAAATGCCACTGAGTCCTCAATCAAACTGGTAACTTTGCCTCCAGGCTGATACATATATTATTTGTTTTCCTTCCTCACAGTTAACGTGGTGACAATCTACGTCCTGCTTTATAAAGATTGTGGATTGTCTCCATGTGTCAGACATTACCTGGGGGCCATGGCAGTGGCGGATCTACTGGTCATTATCCTCGACCTGATACTGAGACACATTCCCATTGTTTATCCGGAACAGTTTGATTTCCTGCGGTACATCCCCGTGTGTAATATCCACGCCGTCCTGCTTTATGCCGCCACTGACTGTTCTGTCTGGTTCACCGTCACTTTCACCTTTGATCGATTTGTGGCCATTTGTTGCCAGAAGCTGAAAAGTAAATATTGCAGTGAGAAAACGGCGGCTGTGGTTCTGGGAACAGTGACTGTGCTGAGCTGTTTAAAGAACATTTTCTGGTATTTTATGCTCACAGCTCGCTATTGGCTGGTGAACGTCCCCTGGTTTTGTGAGGTAACAGACGATGTTCAATCATCTCGTGCCTGGGTCACAATCGAGTTCCTCCACCACATTCTAACCCCGACTCTCCCATTTCTCCTGATTCTGCTGCTCAATGTTTTCACCGTCAGACACATTTTAGTGACCAGCAGAGCCCGCAGGAGACTCCGGGCTCACACCAATGGAGACGGTCAGTGTGACTCAGAAATGAGAAATCGAAAAAAATCCATCATTTTACTGTTTGTGATCTCGGCCAATTTCATCCTGTTATGGTCAACGTTAATGGTGTTTTCTATTTGGGCCCGGATGTGGGATTTTGGGTATTGGTCTGTGTATCTAGATGACTTTGTGCAGGAATTGGGCTTCATGCTGCAGCTCCTCAGTTGCTGCACAAACACCGCGATTTATGCCGTGACCCAGACTAAGTTCAGGCAGCAGCTGAAGAATGTGCTGAAATATCCCTTTACCCAAATTCATCAATCAATCAAATTCACTCATTAATCAATCCATCCAGGATTTTCTCATTTCAGTTCAATGTTTCAGCAATGAAGCAGCCTGTCGCTATGGTAACAGACTGGAGGTAGCGCTGGTCCAAACTCATCTTGCAGGGGGTTACAGGGAAACATTTTGATGTTTCTCTCAATTCAGTGGGCCAGTGAGTAAAGGCACCATTCCACTGACTGTAACTATTACTTCAATATGTAATTGATAAATATATACATTAAAGAGAGCCAAGCAGCAGAGTGAACTGTATTATTGTTGCTGTTCCTCCAGTTTCCGGGTGCCATCGATGTGGCGCTGGAGGAGGCCCAGGATGGGCATGTCGTCTGAGGAGTGGGAGGGAATGTTGAACTCGTTCGCTACGGGGAGGTGCAGTCGTTTGTCACAAACTGAGCGTAGGTACTCCACAAAAAGCGGTCTCTGGGCCTCCGTTTGGTTTCCCTGACATTGAGGAGCCCACATCGGGAACAGCGGATAAAATCAACCACATTTGGGCATGTGCAGGTGAACATCTGTTTAACGTGGACGGTATTTTGGGGCCTGGGATGGGGGTGAGGAGGAAGGTGCAGGGGCAGGTGTAGCACCTCCTGCGGTTGCAGGGAAATGTGCTGGAGTTGGTGGGGTTAGTGGGGGGTGTGGAGCGCACGAAGGAATCGCGGAGACAGCAGTTCCTCAAAAGGTAGATGGGGTGGAGAGGGAAGTATATCCCTCATATCCTCCACACTCCCCACTAGTTCTCATCCCAAGTCCAGCATCAACCCCCAATCACTGTCTCCTTGACCCATCCATCTTCCCTCTCACATATCCGCTCCTCCCACCTACCCGCTCCTCACACCTATCCACTCCCTCCATCTCACTGACCATCCCCACCAACCACACTCACCTCTCCTGGCTTCATCCACCCTCCTTGACCTGTCCGTCTTCTCTCCCACCGTATCCCTCTACTACGTACCTGCTATCACCGCCGCCCACTCTATTTATTTTAGAGCCTCCTTCCCCTTCCCCCATTTCTGAACAAGGGTCCCGACCCGAAACATCAGCATTCCTGTTCCTTTGATGCTGCCCGGCCTGCTGTGTCTCTCCAGCTCCACACTGTGTTATCTCAGACTCCAGCATCAGCGGCTCGTACTATCTCTGAGTGAGTCATCTTCAATGTTCACTGAAGTGATGGAAGGGAAGTGGACAGGGCTCTCAGGCATCACATTCTCAACAATAAGCTGCTCACTGACACTCACTATCTTCTAATGTTCGCTGTCTTTGTTCGTTCATTGTCCCATTTTGCTTCTCAAATTAGATTTATCACCTTCCTTCCGCAATCTCTGGCAGGAAGGGGGCGTTCACCTACCATCACATCAAACATGAGCTTTCCTCATGGTGGGCCAAACTCCAGGGATGAGACAGAGAGAGAGAGAGAGGGAGAGAGCAAAGGAGGGAGGAGAGAGATGAAGTGAGAGAGCAGGAGAGGCAGAGAGAGAGGGGGCAGAAACAGAATGAGGTGGGGGAGTGAGAGAGAGAGAAGGATCTGCATCTCATTCCCGACTGGTCCAGCATCTGCAGTTCCCATTATCTCTGATACAATTTTAACCTCACTGCGAAGCCTCTTCCAGGGATACCTAACCTGAAGAAGTTACCCTCCTCCCTCTGGACCAACTCAGGGAATCTCTCTCCCACTGCAATCCATCTTCAGTCCGCCTCCCCATCCCTCCCTATTTATTTCGGAATCCTCTCCCCATCCCCCTTTTCTGAAGAAGGGTCTAGGCCCGATACATCAGCTTTTGTGCTCCTCTGATGCTGCTTGGCCTGCTGTGTCTATCCAGCTCCACACTTTGTTGTCTCTGATCCCGATTGCTCCCTCGTGTTTAAAGTGAAACAATACTACCCCCTGCTGGCCTCCTCATGCCACTGCACAGGGATGGTAGATTGTGGAAGCCAGCAGGGACTCAGTCAAAGAGGGAGAGTCGCCCACAGCAGCGTCAATACACACACACACACACACTTAGACACAGAGACATATGCACATATACGCACAGACATGGAGACATCCAGATACATTTATGCACACGTATGTACATGCAGACCCAGTCATGCAAGGACAGAAACACACAGATAGACACAGCCACACACAAACGCAGAAGCACACACCTCAAACACACAGAAACACAGACACAAAGAAACAAAATGACACATACAGATTCCGTGTGCAGTAGCAGACACAGCCCTGAGATTAACCAGCTTCAAGACAGTTCTTGTGAATCAGATATGGCCGAGCTTTTACAAATGAAATGCCAATGAGAAAGTGGGACAGTGCTGTGATGCCCCTTGGCTACTGTCAGGGAGAAAGTGAATGTGTTTAACAAACACATGAGCATTTGTGCAATGTACATACGCCCAATGGTACAACAGATCCATGTCATCACTTGATGTCCATCTGTGAAACTGATTGATGTTCATTCTCAGAAAATCATTAAAAGTAAACTCGCCAACTGTACTGGTTAATTTCAATCCCACTCACATCTTGTGTTTGTGTGAAAGTATTGTGTTCCCCTGTGGGATAAATCTGGGTTCCCTGGCTGCAGAAAATTCTGTTCCCTTGTCTGAATGAAAGGGCGTTGTAGCTAGTTTGAAACTGCAGCTTTGTCTCTGAGTGGATTTCAGGCCTGGGGAAATGTGTGTGTGTGTCTGTCTCTGTGTGTGTGAGAGAGAGAGAGAGAGAGAGAGAGAGAGAAGGAGTGTGAGAGAAAGGGAGTGACTGTTTTAGGGGGAAGGGAGAGACAGACAGGAGCCATTGGACAGAACATTTGAGTTGTTGCTTTCTCTCACACCACCTCACATCCTGCTTTAATCTCACAAAGAAGCCTCTTACTCTGCTCTGTGCCTGAGAGAGGTACATGTCAGGTAGAGACAGCTGGGAACTGACTGGGATCTGGGAGGACAGAAGGGATTGAGGCACGGGCCTGGGATAGAGACAGAGAGGGAGTAGAGAGCAAAAGAAACCAGCGAGAGAGACAAGACAAAACCCAAAGAAAGGAGCAGAGAGAGAAGAATAAAGCCACGGTGAGAGAGAGAAATTTCATTCAGAGCAAGGAAAAGGGCAAAGAGGTGAGAGTGGGGAATAAATCCAGAGTACAGAGAGAGAAGGACTGACAGAGAGAGAGAGAGAAATCCCAGGGAGAGAACAAGAAAGGACAGATACAGAGAGAAATCGAAGGAGAGGAGAGCAAATAGATACCATGGAGAGTGAGTGATGGAGAGACGGAGAGGGGTGGTCGCAGATAGAATGACCATCAGGCAGGAACAGTAAGATCCCACTGGGCAGAGAGAAAGGTGTGGAGAGAGGTGGACAGGGAAATTCAGAAATGGGAAAGGCTGAACGTTAAAACAGTTCCTGCAAAAACTGGGGAAAGGGGTGAGAGAGTTGGAGGAGACTTGAGGAGGTGGGGTATTGGTGAACGGGGAGATGTGAAAGATGTGGGGGAGACAGAGATTTATAGAAAGCAGTGGGAGGTACAGGAAGCTGAGAGTATGGAGGCAGAGAGAGAGGGAGATAGTGAAATCTGTGGGATCAGACTGTGCAGCGACATCACATCATCCTGAGATTCAGCTCCCAAATCAAATCCCCTCAGGGGCAGGTGTGGAAAGGCAGAGAGAAATGAAAATTGAATAAATAAATAAAAGCATCAAAAGCACAGCAAGATCCCATTGCTGGTTGGACTTCACAACCTGACATCTTCCCACTCCCCCAGCAGAGCCCCTGATGTTAAACTGAGAGAACGGCGAACAGGAAGGTGTCTCAACCTGTCTCAGGCCTGTCCCAGTGTTTCTGTTTGAGGGGAGGGGGAGCAGGAGAAATGTTTACTCCAGAGGCTGGGATTCACACCCCCATCCCCATTCCCAGACTCTGTCTCCCTCTGTCTGTGCCCAAGTTTCAGTCTCTCAGAAATCTCCCAGGGAGAGAGAGATGGAAATTGCTCCCATCAAAGCCAATATATTTTGAAACAAAAATAACGAGGATTGAAACGAGGTCCCATCACTGACTGACTTCCAAAATCTCCCCAATTTCTCAGCACTTTCCCCTCATTTTAAATCCAGAGAATGGGAACAGATTTCATCTGGATTCGAGGGGCAAATGCTTTCTGACTGCCCCCAGGGTTGATTTTCTGAGAGGCTGGGCAATGACTCAGTGGTCGGAATGACCCCACAGGGCCTGTGTCTCTCCCTCCCTCCGTGTTTAACCTGCCCCCTCCAGCTGGTTCTCTGATATTATGGGGTGGGGGATGTTGAAAAACAAAACCAATACCCCTCCCCCCGGTCTACTCCCATTCACTGGGCTCAGCCCCCGTGTCCATTCTGTCTGGGGTTGGTGCTGTTTCTACATGAAACATTAAAAATGAGCTTCCACTGGTACAGTCACCCCTCTCTCTCTCTCTCTCCCTTCTGCCCTGTGCTTTCTCTCTCTGTCCCTATCACTGTCTCCATCTCTGTTGAGCTTTCTCTTGCTCGATAATTGCTCAATGCCTCACTCTCTCCCTATTCCCTCTCTATTTGACAACAATGCCCTCTCCTGCCTCACATTTGCCACATGTTCCCATCTCCCCGCTGTGTCTGGGAGACATTCGCAATGTCACTGTCACATTTTGGAGGGTGAGGGGGTGACGAGAGGTGTTGGGGAGGGGAGTGTCTGACCTTGGGGGGATAAAAGGAGGGATGATGCACCCTACCCACTATCAGACTGTCAGAAAACTCAGCCTGAGTTCCTGCAGACAGCCTGACGGTGACATGTTGCCAAAGGGGATACACAGCACGATCCCACAGACTACGGTATGCAGGACCTCCAATGGATTCCCTTAACAACCTGCAGGACCCCATCCCCCCACCCCCACAGCGCCCCACAAGGAGAGGAGCTGACATAGGAATGAAGGACATTCTGCACAGCAGGATCCCACCTGCTGTCCCCTGCAATGCCCTTACCCCACACTGAAGAAGCCTGAACGTTTCTGCATCATTTCCACCCACTTTCGGAAGCCCTCCCTCCTCACCCGCCCCACCACATCTGAATTTGGAAAGTGTAGCCTCGCTACTGTAAAGAAACAGCTGCAGGCTGTCCCCACACAGCAAGATCCCACAGGCTGCAAAGTGCAAAAAGGGCCTCCCCCACCAGCAAACACTGAACTCTCCCATTTCAACCTGGAGCTGGGCTCGGCCTGAACACTGCAGTAACCTCCTCTCCCCTATCCCCCCACCCCAGATCCTGTACCTATCACCGCCCCCCCCACCACACCCACCTCTCCCTCTTTCAGCTGTTTCCCTTTTCCCTCCTTCATCCCCATCCTCCCCTTACCCTACTCAGCTCAGTGAGATCCCACAAGTAGCTCCCTTCAAATATGCCACCCCCTCGAGTGTACCTCGAACATAGCACAGTACAGGCTCTTCGGCCCACGATGTTGTGCCAAACGTTTACCCGAAAACCAAGGCCTATCTAACCTCCAACCCTACCTGAGATTGTCATCCACATGCCTATCTAATAGCCACTCAAATGTCCCTACTGAGGCCGACTCCACTCTCTGCTCCAGAAATGCATTCCATGCCCCAACCACCCTCTGAGTAAAGAACCTCCCTCTGACATCTCCTCTATATCTGCCGCCACTCACTTTAAATCTATGCCCCCTTGTAACAGCTACCTCCACCCTAGGAAAAAGTCTCTGGCTGTCCACACTATCTATATCGCTCATCATTTTGTACACCTCTATCAAGTCACCTCTCATTCTCCTTCGTTCTAAAGAGAAAAGCCCTGGCTCTCTCAACCTTTCCTTGTCAGACTTTCCTTCCCTTCCAGGCAACATCCTGGTAAATCTCCTCTGAACCTTTTCCAATGATTCCACATCTTTCCTGTAATGAGGCGACCAGAACTGGACACAATACTCCAGATGTGGCCGGACCAGGCTTTTGTACAGCTGGAGCATAACTTCACGGCTCTTGAACTCAATCCCTCTATTAATGAAAGCTAACACACTATGTGCCTTCTTAACAACTCTATCCACCTGGGTGGCAGCTCTCAGGGAGCTGTGGACATGAAGCCCAAGGTCCCTCTGCTCCTCCACACTGCCAACAATCTTTCTGTTAACCCTTTATTCTGCTTTCAAATTTGTCCTTCCAAAATGAATCACCTCAGACTTTCCAGGGTTCAACACCATCTGTCACTTTTCTGCCCAGCTCTGCATCCTATCAATGTCCCTTTGTAACCTAGAACCGTCCTCCACACTATCCACAACTCAACACCCCTTCATGTCGTCTGTGAACTTAATAATCCACCCTTTCACTCCTTCATCCAAATCATTCACAACAATCACAAATAGAAGAGGACCCAGAACAGGTCCTTGAGGTACACCACTTATAACTGAGCACCATGTTGAATATTTTCCATCCACTACCATTCTTTGTCTTCTAAGGGTCAGCCAATTCTGAATCCAATCTGCCACATTTCCCCCGATCCCATGCCCCCTTACTTTCTGCATGAGCCTACCATGGGGAACCTTATCAAACGCCTTCCTTAAATGTATGCTTCCCAATATGCTCCCCTAAAATGACCCCTGCCAAAATGACCCCTAGAATTTTGTGGCATGCAATTTTGAGCCATCCTCATTTCACATTCTCCTCTCCTCCATTTTCTGCCTCCTGCCCAAATCTTCTGCCCAACATGTTTCACAGCCTCCACGTTTTGCCCCTTTTTACCTCCCCAGAAATGTGTCCTCCACTTTTTCCCTACCATCACAATATTGTACCCCATCTCCAAATCCTGTGCCTCCCCAAAACAATATTGCACTCCCCCCCCATAAGTAATTTGCCCCGACCTGTCAAATATTGTTCCCTCATATTGTTATTTCCCCCATTTCAGTTACTCTCCACAATATTGCCCCCAAAGCTTGCCCTCCTTCCCAATTTTGGGACTCCCCCACTTTGCACTCCTTCTAATATTGTCCCCTCAACAAATGTTTGCAACCCCTTTCAAAATTCCCCATCTTGAGTTTTACCCCACAAATATTTTGCCCTTCACAAAATGTTTCAACGCTCAGTTTGTAACTGCCACCCCGCCATAGAGCTTCTCTCCCCTCCCAGTTCCTTCGTGACCACAACTCCACTGTATATAAATGGCCCTCTGCATTTCCTTCTGTGGACAATTCCCCCCTCCACATCACCAAGTCGTTGCCCCCACCCTGGGGGCAGAGGTCACAGGGCATAGGGCGAGAGACTCAGGGGCCTTTTCACTGACTGCCTTACAGTACAGCAAGACCCTGATCCCCAGGCAGACCCTGGTCCCCTCAGTGAGACAGGTAAACCCCACCCTTTCAGTTAAGAGAGAGCAGGCAAGGGTGAAACTCAGGTGGGACAGGGAACAGGAAGATCAGAGGATGAGACAAGTGATGGAGAGAGAGGGTCATTGATAGAGAGGGAGGGAGAGAACCTCAGAGGAGAAAAGAGGCACAGATAGGCCAAGGGAGAGACAAGACATGGGGAGTGAGAGGTGGGAATAGACAGAGGGAGGGAGAAGGGTGAGAGACAGAGCGAGAGAGACAGAGCGAGAGAGTGACAGAGAGAGAGAGAGAGAGAAGAGGCATAGAGAGACAGAAGAAGAATGAGGTCTTGGGGAGGGGGAACAGACAAAGAGAGAGGGGCAGACAAAGAGAGAGGGAGAGAGGAAAACAGGGAGGATCCCACTCCAACAACTACTCACCCCTCTGCTCTCTGGCACAAGGTCCAAACCCACCCGAGGGAGAGACAGAGAGATACAGGCAGACAGAGTGGCACACCCCCAGGGAGGGAGAGAGACCAATGGGCAGGCAGGCAGAAAAACCCAGGGAGGGAGGGAAAGTGAGATAGTGAGAGAGAGAAGGGGGGAGGGGGAAGGAGAGAAAGATACCAGGGTGTAGGACAGAAACAGAGGGAGATGGAAAGATAGGGAGAGAGAAACAGAGGGGCAGAGAGACCCCAGAGAGAGACAGAAGGACAGACAAGCGAGAAAGAAACATGAGCCGAGAGAGAGTGAAACCTGAGGCTGGGAAACAAAGGACAGACGGAGAAAGATAGAGGAGAGAGACAGAGGGAGCCAGAAAGATCCCAGGGAGAGAGACATGAAGACAAAACCCAGGGGCAGAGACAGAGCAAGAGAGAACAAAAATACCACAGGGAGAGACAGAAGGGCAGACAGGGAAGACAGAGAAATCCCATTGAGAACAAGAAAAAGGGCAGAGAGAGAGTGGGAGGGAGGGGGAAAAATAAACCAGGGAGAGAAACAGAAAGCAACTTAGAGTGAGAGAAAACCAGGGATAGAATGGAAAAGGACAGGTAGAGAGGGAGAAATCCGAGGGAGAGAACAAGAAAAGACAGAGGGAGAGAGAGAGAAATCCCGGGGAGAAAATAGGAAAGGATAGAGAGAGAGAGAGAGAGAGACAGAGAGACAGAGGGACAGAGAGAAATCGAGTGAAAGAAGAGCAGGCAGAGAGATACCATCGAGAGTAGGTAATGGGGAGACAGTGAGGGAGCATGCAGACAGAATGACCATCAGGCAGGAACAGCAAGATCCCATAGAACAGCGAGAGAGTGAAAGTGCAGAGAGAGGTGAATGGGGAAGGTCAGAGTTCAGAAAGATTGAACGATGGAACTGAAAGAGAGCAAATGATTTGAAAAATGGATATCAGAGGATCAGGGGAGAGCGGATGGGGGAGATTTGAAGGATGTGGGGGAGATGGAGATTTATAGAAAGCTGTGAGAGAGACAAGAAGCTGGGAATATGGAGGCAGAGAGGAAGGCAGTGAAATCTGTGGGATCAGACTGTGCAGCAGCCCCATTTTTATCCCTTTGTCTCCCACAAGCCCCAGCCCAGGGCTCAGCCCCTTGTGGTCCAAACTCCAGAGACTGCCTAAGCCCCATAATTCATTTCCCCCGTGAGCATGTGAGTGTGGAATTGAACGACAAGGACACGGGATGGTTGATTATAATTCTCTCGGTCCCTCTCTCTCTGGTCCCAGCTCCTGTCTGACGATTCCTCACTGCAGAATGATTTGCTTCTCTCTGACTCTGCATCATCCCGAGTTTCAGCTCCTGAATAAAATCTCCTTGGGGGTGGAAGTAAGACAGAGAGAAATGAAAATGGATTAAAATTTTTAAAAAGCACCGAAAGCACAGCAAAATCTCACCGCTTGCTGCTTCAGCAATCTGAGACATTCCCCACCCAGCACAGCAAGATCCCACTGCTGAACATGCCTGAACACCCACAGTCTCACACTCTCCTCACCCCACCCCACCCCGCCCTCCCCACCCAAACATCAGCACAGCTCCTGATTTTAAACCCAGAGAGCGGGGAACAGGAAGATGTCTCAAACTGCCTCAGGGCTGTCCCAGTGTTTCTGTTTGAGGGGAAGGGCAGGAGAGATATTTACTCCAGGGCTGGGATTCACACCCCCTCACACATCCCACACCCCCAATCCCAGAATCTGTGTGCCTTACTCTGTCTGCAAGCTTCAGTGTCAGATATCTCCCCGCCTGCCCCAGCACAGAAAGACAGAGAGAGAGACAGAGGTGCCCTGTTTTTTTGGGAGGGGATGTGGGGGAAGAGAGAGAGAAAAACAGACAGACAGAAATTGAGCAAATTAAATGGAAATAAAAATAAACAGAAACAAAGGCAATCCCGCCACTGACTGACCTCCAACATTTCCCCATTTTATCAGCACTTTCCCCTGGTTTTAAACCCAGAGAAATTGAAGAGATTTCAACTGAGATCAAGGGGCAGATGCTTTCTGACTGCCCCCAGGGTTTATTTCCTGAGAGGCTGGGCAGAAACTCAGTGGTGGGGAGTCACTCCCCGGAGTCTGTGTCTCTGTCCATCTCCATCTCCCCACTCAGTGTTTAACCTGTCCCCCCCCACAGCTTGTTATCTGACACTCTGGCGATGTGGTAAAAAAACACGAAGAAATGACCAATGCTCCGCTCTGGCCACTCCCATTCACCAGGCACAAACCCCATGCCCGTTCCACCTGGGATTGGTGCTGTTTCTACATGAAATATTAACGATGAACCTTCCAAAGTGTCCAGTCGCCTGTCTCTCTCCCTCCCTGTCTCTGTCTCTGCCCCTATCCATGGATCCATCTCTGTTGACTTTCTCCTGCTCGAGAATGATCAATGTCCCTCACTCCCCCCATTTCCTCGATGTTTCAATAGAAATGCCCTCTCCTGCCTCACGTTTGCCATGTGTTCCCATCTCCCCGCTGTGTCTCGTGGGTATTTGCAATGTCAATGTCACATTTTGGAGGTTGAGGGGGTGATGGGAGGTGGGGTGGGTCTCGGCTGAGGTAGTGGGGGTGATAGAGGGACAACACACCCTCTCACGACACTCACTATCAGGCTATCAGCAGACTCAGGCCAGGGCCCTGTGGACAGCATTGCATCACATGTGAGGGTGACCTGCAGGCTGCAGTGGTGCACAGTAAGATCCCACCGGCAGCTGTGTGTGGGACCGCTGAGGGATTCCCTCAACACCTTGTCGGAGCCCGGCCCACCCCCTCCACGGGCTGCAATGTGAAAGCATGCCTCTCCCCCACTGAGCCTGCCAGCAAATATTACACTCCCCCATTTCAACTTGGAGCTGGCTCGGACTGAACACGGGAGTTAACCCCTCACCACCACCTCCCTAGATCTTGTACCTAGCCCCCCTAAACATGCCCACCTCTACCTGGTTCAGCTGTATTCCTTTTCCCTCCAACACTCCCATCTTCACCCCAACCCCACCCCCACACTCCTCGCTGTGCAGGGTCCCACGAAGAGCAAAATGTGAAAATGGCCACACGTTGATGGAGAAGGTTAAACTCGTTCTGAACACTGGCATAGAGAGAGTGGGGGTGGGATGTCATACCCTGCAGTTTCTACACCCTTGTAACGCTGAGCCCTTCCCCTGTCCCGGAGCCTGCAGTGACCCCCACTCCCTCACCCCCACCCCTCCCACATATCAGAATAAGGTCGCAGTCAATGGGAACAGTTCCCTCCATTCACCCCCAAACCTCGCAGACAGGCCAAGACGGGCCAAGAGGTGGGATTGGGCCATGGGATAGTTGGGGGAGGTCGTGGGATCCTACTCTTCCTTTCCCACATCCTGGCATCCCCATCCTACCCCAAACTCTCCACTAAAATGACAATATGTCCCAGCACAGTTTCTCCCAGATATTCCAAGATGAAATGCAGAAGAGAAAGCAGTTTGATGGATGGACAGGAGTATCCAGCTCACCCCTCCCCTCCCCTCCCCTATTGCCTTCAGCTCGCCAATACACTTCATTCAAGTGGTGCCTGTACCTTCCATGTATTGCTTGCTGCCTCATGGCCCCATCTGAAACACAGATATGACTCACAAAGCTTCACATAGGGTTAGGATTCCTGATCTGCCCCCCCCCCCCCCCCGCCGCCCGCCCTCCCCTCTCCCCATCCCCATACACAACACCCAGAAGTGGCTAAAATTGGAATGAACGAGCAACCACACAGCAAGATCCCAACACAGTCTCACTGCATTCCAGTAGAAACACATCACAAACACAGTTCGAAACCAGAGGCTGCAAAGGCTGAGACAGTCATCCCCCTCCCCTCATGTCTGTGTATCTCTCCGACTTGTCTCTGTCTCATTCTGTCTATCTCAGGCTGCCATCTTATTCAGGTGTTGTGAACAATTTTCTCTGCATTTTAAATATTCAATGACTGGAAACCCCACCCCCACCTCCCCCAGCCCTTGTATCTATTCCCCGCCTCCTATACAGCCCCACCTCCCCACTCCCACTGCCCTCCGAACTCACTCCCATCCCCGCCTTTCTAAGCTTTTTCACTCTGTCTCCATCTCCCTTTCCCCCCAACACTGTCTCTGAATTATACCTCTGTGTCTGAAATGTTGTCACCCCTGCCATTTAGTAACCCTGACCTGTCACACTGCGGCATTGACTGTCTAAAATGGTGGGACGGTCTGGACAGAGTGGTGGGAGTGGGGAAGGCCTAAACTGAGGAATGGCAATGGAGAGAGGGAAAGGGGGAAGAGATAAAGTAAGAGAGAAAGAAAGAGCCAGAATATGGTCAGAGAGAAAGGGAGGAAGACCCCAGCCTGAGGAAGGTGCGTGGAGAAGGAGATGGACGGAGTGAGACAGAGAGACAAAGAAAATGTAATAGCAAAGGCTCTGTAAACAACATTTGGACACTGGGCATCTTGTTGCAATGTAGGCCACACTGCAGGTAATTTGACACACAGCAAGATCCCACAAGCAGCAGTGTGACTGCAGACAGATTGTGTGTCTCACTGATGCTGGGTAAGGGCTCAATTCTGGCTCCAGGCTGACAAAGAGGGACCAATCTTGCCATTTATGAAGTTCAACATATTTCTTTCTTTCTCTCTGCGTCTCCCCTGCCCCTCTGATATCTCTCTCTCACTCTCTCTCTTTCCCACCTCTTTGTGTGCCGTTCTCTCTCTCCCTTCTAACTCTCTTATCGTTCTGTCTTTGTTCCTCTCTCACTTCCCTCCCCTGATCTTTTTCTCTCGCTCTCCCAGATTTAATCTTGAGCATTGTAATCTTTATCTTTTAAAAAGTCTGTGACATTGATATTTGAGGATATTCTGTTTTTCTAAACTGGGGCTCTGTTTCCCAGCATTCTGTGCCAGTAATGCTGCAGGTCATTGATTCCTGCTCCAAAATGTGTTGAAATCACAATTTCCATTCAGGGAAGAGGCTATCAGTTTCTTTGGGACAAAAAACACCCCCTCCATCCCAAGATGTAATTTGGTGGATGGCACTTTCTGGAACAAAGTGATTGGAGCTGGGCAGTGAAGAGATATTGGAGACCCCAGTTCTCTCCCCAACAACATGCCTCCTCCCCCAGATCCTGTCTCCCTTTCCCAGCACAGATACAAAAATATATCTTGCCCCATTACCTCGCTCCCTTCCACACACCCTTCTTGTATACATCTGTGTTTTTTTGCTAAAAAAAAACTTTCTATTGCAAATTATTTCTAACTCCCCCACTGTTTCTGTTTATTTGAAAAAAAACAATGAGAGGAAGCTGGAGGGGGTTCAGGAGAGGAGACATGGAGAGAAAGACAGAGATGCCCTTGCAGATACTCAGGGCATTGAAGTAAAATGGCCAAATAATGTTTTAGTTATGTGGTTATCAATTTTTTTTCATCCTGGCCTCCACACATCACACATTACTCTGAAGTGAGAATGAGTCTTAGGAGAGAGTTTCACATTTATGGTTTTAATTTCCTCCGTGGGGAATCCTGTCTGTCAGACACTCACTTGGAGGAGAATTAACATGTTTGTGTCAAATCCCAGGCTTCTTTCTTTAACCCCAGGATTCAAAAGGTTTTAAAAGTTACCTGGAGGCTCTTAAAAGAAAACCAGGGTACACCAGAGGAATTCAAATCTTGAGTTAATAAACAAATACAACTCACATGGGCCCCGCGGTGTGCAGCCTGTTGAACAGGCCTCTGGCCAATGCCTGAACCCCACCCGTCCTCACTGTGGAGAAAACCTGGGTCCGTGGAAAGGATTTCTTGTCCCATTGTGGTTTCAAAAGAAATGGATAGAGCAAGAGGGGGAAATTTACTGGAACTGGAAAGGAAGGACATTGTTGAAGAAATCGCACAGCAAGAGGCTAGGGTTTGATGTCTCTGATTCACACAAGTCATCCCTTATCAATGCCAGGCTCTGATTGAATTGGTGAAAACTTAGGGAAATTTCAATCCCAGACCAATGAGGCAAGGTTAAAAGGAGGAGATTATCGAGACAGTCGCATTGCTGCCAGCCAATGAGGCACAGCAAGCTCCCACTGCCAGCAATGTGTCAAGAACAAGATAAACTCAATCTTTGTGATGGAATACTGGTTAAACGGAAAATCTTTTCTGTATCCCCAGGCACTACCATGACGGATACTTAAGAATCTCAAATATCTCTCCCCTTTCTCCCACCCTCTCCCCTTTCTCCTGCCCCTCTCCCTGTTGCAAGTCTGTCTCTCACTCCCAATGTCGACTTCACATTCTCACATTATTACTCTGACATCAGAACAAGTCTTTTGTGAGATTTCCCATTTACAGTTTTAATTTCCTCCTTGGGGAGTCCTGACACATGTTTATGTCAAATCCCAAGGCCCCAATTACTTTAACCCCAGGCTTCAAACCCCGGGGTGAAGCCTGTCCAATAAGCCTCAGATGATGTCCCCTTTGGAGAAAGCCCTTGTTCTATGCCTTATGGGCCCCAAACTCTTCCCCTTTGGAGAAAAAAAAGAGACAGCATGAGTTGCAAGGCATAGCAGAGATAGTGCAGCAAGATCCTGGGATTTCCTCTCTGTCACACGGACAATCTCTCGGCAACATCTGAACACAAACATATTGGGTGATGAGTTGAGTTTCCATGCCAGTCCCTTTGTAAAGCTTTGAAATGGTGGGTTACCTGATTAAAACAGTCACAGCCTGTAACAATGGCACTGGGACAATTAATACACAGCAAGATCCCACATGCAGCAGTGTACCAGCAGCCAGATAATCTGATTTTTTTTCCCTTCTGTGATGCTGGCTCAGTTTAATTATTTCCTGTGGCCCCAGAATCTGACATTACAGTTAATTCACAATCTGAAATACTCTCCCTGGCTCTCTCCGTCCAGTCCCTATACACCTGCATTCCGCATGCAGATGGCCTCAAGGCTCTCCACTTCTTCCTGTCCCGCAGGCCCGACCAGTCCCCCTCCACCGACACCCTCATCCGCCTAGCCGAACTCGTCCTCACCCTCAACAACTTCTCTTTTGACTCCTCCCACTTTCTACAGACCAAGGGGGTGGCCATGGGCACCTGCATGGGCCCCAGCTATGCCTGCCTCTTTGTAGGTTACGTGGAACAATCCCTCTTCCGCACCTACACAGGCCCCAAACCCCACCTCTTCCGCCGGTACATTGATGACTGTATCGGGGCCGCCTCTTGCTCCCCAGAGGAGCTCGAACAGTTCATCCACTTCACCAACAACTTCCACCCCAACCTTCAGTTCACCTGGGCCATCTCCAGCACATCCCTCACCTTCCTGGACCTCTCAGTCTCCATCTCAGGCAACCAGCTTGTAACTGATGTCCATTTCAAGCCCACCGACTCCCACAGCTACCTAGAATACACCTCCTCCCACCCACCCTCCTGCAAAAATTCCATCCCCTATTCCCAATTCCTCCGCCTCCGCCGCATCCGCTCCCACGATAAGACATTCCACTCCCGCACATCCCAGATGTCCAAGTTCTTCAAGGACCGCAACTTTCCCCCCACAGTGATCGAGAACGCCCTTGACCGCGTCTCCTGTATTTCCCGCAACACATCCCTCACACCCCGCCCCCGCCACAACCGCCCAAAGAGGATCCCCCTTGTTCTCACACACCACCCCACCAACGTCCGGATACAACGCATCATCCTCCAACGCTTCAGCCATCTACAATCCGACCCCACCACCCAAGACATTTTTCCATCCCCACCCCTGTCTGCTTTCCGGAGAGACCACCATCTCCATGACTCCCTTGTTTGCTCCGCACTGCCCTCCAACCCCACCACACCCGGCACCTTCCCCTGAAACCGCAGGAAATGCTACACTTGCCCCCACACCTCCTCCCTCACCCCTATCGCAGGCCCCAAGATGACATTCCACATTAAGCAGAGGTTCACCTGCACATCTGCCAATGTGGTATACTGTATCCAATGTACCCGGTGCGGCTTCCTCTACATTGGGGAAACCAAGTGGAGGCTTGGGGACTGCTTTGCAGAACACCTCCGCTCAGTTCGCAACAAACAACTGCACCTCCCAGTCGCAAACCATTTCCACTCCCCCTCCCATTCTTTAGATGACATGTCCATCATGGGCCTCCTGCAGTGCCACAATGATGCCACCCGAAGGTTGCAGGAACAGCAACTCATATTCCGCCTGGGAACCCTGCAGCCTAATGGTATCAATGTGGACTTCACCAGTTTCAAAATCTCCCCTTCCCCCACTGCATCCCTAAACCAGCCCAGTTCGTCCCCTCCCCCCACTGCACCACACAACCAGCCCAGCTCTTCCCCTCCACGAACTGCATCCCAAAACCAGGCCAACCTGTCTCTGCCTCCCTAACCTGTTCTTCCTCTCAGCCATCCCTTCCTCCCACCCCAAGCCGCACCCCCATCTACCTACTAACCTCATCCCACCTCCTTGACCTGTCCGTCTTCCCTGGACTGACCTATCCCCTCCCTACCTCGCCACCTACACTCTCTCCACCTATCTTCTTTTCGCTCCATCTTCGGTCCGCCTCCCCCTCTCTCCCTATTTATTCTAGTTCCCTCTCCCCATCCCCCTCTCTGATGAAGGGTCTAGGCCCGAAACGTCAGCTTTTGTGCTCCTGAGATGCTGCTTGGCCTGCTGTGTTCATCCAGCCTCACATTTTATTATCTTGGATTCTCCAGCATCTGCAGTTCCCATTATCTCTGATACTCTCTCTGGCTCTCCTGTTTGTCCTGCTCTTTCAATTCTTCTAATCTTTCTCTCACTGTCACATTTTATCACGCTGCCCTCCTCCATAACCCACATTGAACCTCAGGGTCAGACAGAGACACAACTCATATGGGGCCCTCATGGGATGCAGTGGGAACAGGCATCAGGCCAATATTGTCCCCCTCTGGAAGTTGTTCTTTTTCAAAGCTTTCCTGGCCCCAGACATTTTGGATCTTCACACTGTAGCTTTCCCAATCAGAAATTCCTGGGGATAAAAGAGAAATGATTAGTTGAAAGGGGGAGCTAGAGCATTTTGCAGCAAAATTACACAGCAAGAGGCCAGGCCTATCTACTATCCCACCTCCACAGCATTACAATACATCATAGCAACGTCAAACTACCAAATAAATCATAAGCTGGTAATATAACAGGTTTAAAATATTAATAAACACACATACACACACACAATCTCAATCAAACAGGGAGAGCTGCTCACTCTCAGTGTGTCGGGATAAATCTGACACATTTCTCAGTGAGTGGTTTTCAGACTCCACCTCGGACACAGTGCAATGTCACTCAGTCTGCTCATTAGGGAGGCCTCTGTGTGATAGAGATGGTAATTCCCAGGATTGGAGTCTTTTGTTGGATTTTCCAGGCCATTGAGATGTTAATTCTCGGGCAGCAAAGCTTTACTTTTCCTTGTTCTTTGAAACCTTTTTAAAGCCATGTTATCTCTGTCAGTGCAGCTTGAAAATATTTAACATTGGTCTCATAATAGCACCGAAGAGCCTGACTGCAGACACCCCAAGAGACAGGAACAGAAAGATAATGGGGATATTTGCTGAGGATCTCTTAGTATTTTCCTGCTGTCAGTGTGGCTCCCAGAATCAAACTCCTGAGATGCTGCTTAGCCTGCTGTGTTCATCCAGCTTCACACTTTGTTATCTCTTTCTCACTCTCTCTCTCTTCTGCCCCTGTCTCTCCCTGGCCTGCACTACATGCAGCCATTTCAAACTTGACTTTCAAAGCTTTGTTTCTTCTCCTCCTCCTGAAAATGTCAGTAGAGTTTGAGAATTTAAAGCATTTATCATATCTCTGCCCCTCAAACACCCACATTTTCCCGTCTCTGCTCCCACTTTGCCCCCAGCACAGGACTGTGGAGAACATGGAGCACTTTATACAGGTTTTGTCAGGGGGTGTAGTCAGTGAGGTTCAGAGCTCAAGGTGTCAGCATGTTGTGTGTGTGTGAGCGCGCGCGCATGTGTGTGTGTGTGTGTGTGTGTGTGTGTGTGTGTATATGTGCATGTGTGTATCTGCATGTCATACAGTCTGACAGCACAAAAACAGATTCTTCGGTCCAACCAGTGCATGCCGAACATAATCAAAAAATAAACTAGTCTTATCTGTCTGCCCCGGCCCAAATGTATTTTAAGTGATATAATTGTACTCACATACACCTCTTACTCAGGATATTTATTCCACACACCTACCACCCTCTGTGTAAAAACTTTGCCCTCATGTCTTATCTAAATCTTTCTCCTCTCACCTTTAAAATTGTGTCCCCTAGTCTTGAAATGTCCCATCCTAGGGAAATGACAGCTACTATTACCTCTATCCATACCTCTCATTATTTTATAAACTCCTTATCAGGTCACCTTTAACGCTCCTACGCTTCAGTGAAAAACATCCGTATGGAGGGAAGGTCTTATGAGGAAAGGCTGAGGGACTTGAGGCTGTTTTCGTTAGAGAGAAGAAGATTGAGAGGTGAGTTAATTGATACATACAAGATAGTCAGAGAGTTAGATAGGGTGGATAGCGAGAACCTTTTTCCTAGGATGGTGACGGCGAGCATGAGGGGGCATAGCTTTAAATTGAGGGGTGAAAGATATTGGACAGATGTCAGAGGCAGTTTCTTTACTCAGAGAGTAGTAAGGGAATGGAACTCTTTGCTTGCAACGGTAGTAGATTCGCCAACTTTAAGTATATTTAAGTCGTCATTGGACGAGCATATGGACCTACATGGAATAGTGTAGGTTAGATGGGCTTCAGATTGGTATGACAGGTCAGCACTACATCGAGGGCCGAAGGACCTGTACTGTGCTGTAATGTTCTATGTTCTACGTTCTATGTTCTATGAAGCCCTTTTGACAGTACCTTCCAAATCTACAATCTCTGCCAGCAAGTACTAGAGCAGCAGATACTTTGGAGCACCATTATTTGCAAGTTCCCCTGCAACTCACTCACTGTCCTGATGCGGAAATACAGTTCCATCACTGAGTCAACACCTTTGAACATCCTCCCTAGCAGGACCCTGGGTGCATCTAAAGCAGATAGACTGCTGTGGTTTGAGAAAGCAGCTCATTGCTACCTTTTAAAGAGCAATCAGAGATGTTTAACAGTAGCTGGCCTTGCTCACTATGCTCATATGCCATGGAAGAACCATGGAGGATGTTATGCTATTTATTACCCCTTTCTTCTCTCTTTCACAAAAAAAGGTCGGCACAACATCGAGGGCTGAAGGGCCTGTACTGTGCTGTAATGTTCTATGTTCTATATCCAGCCTTTCTTTGTCCCTCAAATCATCCATAATCAGCATCATCCAGGTAAATAGCGTGTGCGTGTGCGCGTGTGTCTCTGTGTGTCTGCGCACGCGCGTGTCTCTGTGTGTCTGCGTGCGCATGTCTCTGTGTCTGTGCACGTGTGAGTCTCTGTGTGTCTGCGCACACGTGTGTCTCTGTGTGTTTGCGCGCGTGAGAGAGAGACCCAAAGAGAGGCTCTGTGTGTGTGCATGCATAAGAAAGAAAGACCATGTATGTGAGTGTGTCTAGTGGACTGCAAAGTCTGTGTCAATGATTCCATCCTGTAATTTCATTAAGTAACTGTCTTCCCCTGTGTTTCTTCCCCTGCCACAGTGAAGACTCTCAAACAGTCCCTTACGCTCAATCACACACACTCTCGTGTGTGCAGACGCTCTCACATACAGTCTTGTACATACACACACGCACACACTCACATATATTCACAGGGACAAAAAGAAAGAGAGAGACACACAGAAAGACACAGAGCTGGTGAGACAGAGAATGATTACACTTGTAAATGTATCAGCAATTCGACAATTTATACAGCGAGGGTGGGAGAGACACAAATTTTCATAGGTTTTGAGAGAGACAGAGAGACGATGACACAGATAGGTGCAGTGACAGAGAGAATCACAAATAGACACAGTGACAGGGCAGAGAGAATCACAGATAGACGCATGGAGAGAGAGAGAGAGAGAGAGAGAGAGAAAGAGAGAAAGAGAGAGAGAGAGAGAGAGAGGGAGAGACATAGATAGACACAGACTCAGATAGAGCGAGAGAACCAGATAGAAACAGGGTCAGAGAGATAGATAGGCACCATGGCTCAGTGGCTAGCACTGCTGCCTCACAGCACCAGGGACCCAAGTTCTCTCCCATCCTTGGGTGACTGTGTGAAGTTTGCACATGGTCTCCAAGTCTGCGTGACTTTCCTCCGGGTGCTCAGTTTTCCTTCCACGGTCCAAAGGTGTACAGGCTAAGTGGATTGACCATGCTAAATTGTTCAGCAATGTACATAACAAGTGGGTTATGGGGGTGTGTGTTTTGGTGGGAGGCTCTGAAGGATAGTATAGCCTTATTGGGCTGAATGGCCTGTTTTCACACTGTAGGGAATCCATGAATGAAAGAAACAGATATTCACAGGGACATAGAGAGATTACTGATATATATAGGGACACAAACAGAACCACAGGTAGACACATGGAGCAGAGAGAGATTATCACACTTATGAACCGAACAAAGAGACATCGCAGCTACATTCAGCAACATGGAGTGAGATTATTCACAGAAAGAGAGACAGACAAACAGATTCACAGAGAAACGGCATGAGACAGATAGAGAAAGAGACAAAGCTAAGATGAAAACGATGACACTGTTATCACAAGGAGAAATGGAGACTGAGACAGACACTCTCTCTCCTTTACCATGAGTACAGGGGGACAGAGTTGTACATCATTTAAAGGTCCCTGCAGGGATCACTCAGGATTAATCAGCATCTCCTCCCAAAAATGATCTTCCACAACAGCACCCACTATTCCAGGATTGACTGCTTTCACCCTTTTGGGAACATCCCCAGCCCCATTCTCTGCTCCCAGACACAGAGCACACTGACTCCGAACGATATTCCCATTGCAATGCTGTCACTGGGTCTGAATCCATGAAGTGCCACCCTCACAACACTGTGGGTGAGCTACATCTCATGGACTGTAAAGGGTTCACACCCTGACTGATTGTCACTCATATCCCATGAAGGAAGTAGAAGAATATTGGACACTGGAGAAGGACAAAGACACAAAGACAAAGAGACACAGATGCAGAAGCCTTACCAATGACTCACTGCTACGCTGTCTGAGTGCATCTCCCCCACAGTCTCACTGTGCCCAGTTCCCACTTTTCAGGAATGCTGGGGAATAGTCAGAATAACAACTGCAGCCTCATTCCAGTGAAAGAGCTCATTTACTGCAATCCTGGATAATCGTAGGGGAACTCTCAGCACACAGTCTCCAGCAGATCCTTCAACACAATCACAACATTATAATCACAGGGACAGAGACAGTCACAGAAACACACAGCTACATAAGAGGCAAACCATGAAATCCGAAAGGACAGAGAAATCGGCCTCATCGTATTATCAATACTGCTCACACACAAACTCAGCTGAAGTCCAGGGGCACCCAGGTTCAAATCCAGCTACGACTGAGGGTGGAATTTAAGTTCAATAAAGAATTCAGAGCTGAGAATGCAACGATGATGTTGAACCCATTGTCACTGTTTGGGAAAAAGAAAACACTTGATTCAGTAATGCTCGTTGTCTGGTTTGGCCTGTCATGGAGTCCAGGCCCACAGCTCTCTGCACAGTCAGTGATAGGCAAGAAATGCAGGCCTGGCCAGAAATGTTTCCATCCCAGATGTGATTAAAATAAATAAACATTGGGGCAGAGAGAATCAGAGACACGGTAGTGAGAGAGACAAGAGAAATGTATACATGGGGATAGAAAGAGAGAAACACAGCACAGGTCATGTCAGAAACTGAGGATCACAAATTCACACAGGGACAGAGAGAGACACAGGTCTACTCAGGACGAGAGAAAGAGAGAGAGAGAGCTAGACATGCACACATGGAAAGACACACACACAGATCAACACAGGCTTGACAGAGAGAGTCATAGATAGACACCAGGACACAGAGAGAGACAGATAGACACTGGGACAGAAAGAGAGAGACAGACAGACAGACAGACACCGGGACATAGAGAGAGAGAGAGAGAGAGAGAGACTCATAGACTCTGGGACACAGAGTGAGAGAGAGAGAGAAAGAGAGAGAGAGACAGACAGACAGATCGACACCAGGACACAGAGAGAGAGAGTGAGATAGACACCGGGACACATAAAGAGAGAGAGGCACTGGGACACAGAGAGAGAGAGAGAGAGAGAGAGAGAGAGAGAGGGACAAACAGACACAGAGGCACAGCGAGAGCGAGTCACAGATAGACACAGGGGAGACGGAGTGTCACAGATAGACACAGGGGCAGAGAAATTATGACGGATATGAAATGAGACACAGCTACATTCTGGGCCACAGAGAGAGATTTACAGGAATACACAGGGACAGAGAGTTACGGAGAGATTCACAAAGAACATGGAGTGACAGAGAGAGAGAGAGCACAAGAAACAAATAGGGGCTCATAAACATAAGAAGAAGACAATGACAGCTCTACACAGGGGAAGATGGAGAATAAGAGAGACAGTGTGTAAAACCTTAATTACTCTAGCCCTTTACCATCAGCTCAGAAAGACAGACCTATGCATCATTTGCAACATCCTCTGCAAGTATCATTCAGGGTTGTTCAGCACCTCCTTCCAAAAATGATTTCCCAAAACAGAACCACTATTCCCAAATGGACAACAGCAGTCCATGCCTGGAACATCCCCATGTCCAAAGTCTGCTTCCAGACACAGAGCGCAATGACTTCAAATGATATCCCAGTTCTGACCCTGTCACTGGGCTCGAATCCCATCTTCACAACACCTCGGTGAGCTACACCACATGGTTTGCAGAGGGTTCACTCACCGACCGATAGACACTCATATCCCACGAAGAAACTGGAAGAAGAAGAGAAATAGAAGCATGCAGGAACAAAGGGAGGCTCAAAGATACACCCAGAGACAGAGCAGGGAAATTAGCACAGATTTGGCCTGAAGTTGCTCTGTGGGATCTGAGGGACACTCAATGGGCCAGCTGTAATTCCCCTTCACTACCTGCCCTCAGAAAGGTGATGGTGGTTGGTTTCGCTGACCCAAAGCAATCCATCTGGTTTAGGGAAGGCCAGGGTGTGATTTAGGAGGGAGTTCCTGGGTGAGACACAGTGCCAGGGAAGGAGCAACCATCTTGATCACAGCCAGGACATCGTGCCTCTTGCAGGGACACATGCAGGTGGGTGGCAGATGAACTCCAAGTGCTTCTGTCACCCTGGTCATTCTCGGTGGTGAGGGGTCATATAGTTGATGGGAACGAGTGTTGGAACGTTGCTCCCATTGTTGTTGCTGTGGGACTCATGCCTGACCCTCTGCATTGAAGGAGAGAGAGTGAGAGAGGATAAGTATACAGTTAGAGAGTTAATGTAGTGAGGGTGGGAGAGATAGATGTAGATATATGGGGGCGGGGGCGGGGTGTGGTGAGAGAGAGAGAGAGAAATAGGGACAGAAAGAGTGAAACACATGCACAGACACACACAGACACACACACACACACACACACACACACACACACACACACACAAAACAATTGAGTGAGAGACAGAGAGATACAGAAACAGAGGGAAATTGATAGACACAGTGACAGAGAGAGATCATCACACATAAACTGAGACAGAGACAGATTCACAGCTGCATTCAGGGATATGGAGAGAAATGTGCAGGAACACACAGGGACAGAGAGAGACCAAAAGGATTCACAGAGGGACAGAGAGAGAGAGAGAGAGAGAGATAGAGAGCACAAGATAGAGAGCAAGAGTCATAAATGTAAGGTGAAGATAATGACAGATTTACACAGGGACAAATGGGGAATGAGAGCAACACCCTTCACCATCAATTCAGAGGGACAGAGTTGTGCTTCATTTCCAAGGACCTCCAGAGATCACTTCAGATTATTCCTTCCAGAAATGGTCTTCCAAAACAGTACCCACTATTTCTGGATGGTCAAGAGCAGTCCATGCCTGGAACATGACCATCTCCAATCTCTGCTCCCAGACACAGTGCACACTGGCCCGAATAATATTCCCATTCTGACACTGTCACTTGGTCTGAGACCAGGAAGTGCCACCCTCACAATGCTGTGGGTGAGCTACACTGCATGGGCTGCAAAGGGTTCAATCACTGGCTAATGGCCACTCACATCCCATGAAGAAACTGGAAGAATATTGGACACTGGAAGAGGGGGGGAGAGAGAGAGAGAGAGAGAGAGAGAAAGAGAGAGAGAGAGAGAGAAACACACAAGGATAAAGGGAGGTTCAAAGATACACACAAAGACAAAGAGCACGAGCAAGGGAGCGAATCACAGAACGGGTCTGAAGTTGCTCCATGGGATCTAAGAGACACTCGATGAGCCAGCTATCATTTCCCTTTCCCACCTGCCCTCGAGAAGGTGATGGCACTCTGCTTTGCTGAGCCAGTGCAGTCCATCTATTTGAGGGAATGCCACAGTGTGATTTAGGAGGTAGTTCCTGGATGGGGCACAGTGCCAGAAAGGAGCGATCCATCTTGTTCACAGGCAGCATGTTGTGCCCCTTGCAGGGGCACATTTATTTGTGAGGTGGGTCCTTTCTCTGCGCTTCTGTTGCCCTGGTCATTCTCGGGTTGGGTGGAGTGGGCAGGGGGTGGGGGAAGGTCACATTGTTGCTGGGACTGAGTTTTGTAGTGTAGCTTCCATTGTTGTTGCTGTGGAACACATGTCTGACCCTCTGCTCTGAAGGAAGAGAGAGAGAGGATGATTATACTTGTAATCGTTATATCAATGAGACAGTTTATGTAGTGACCAAGGGAGAGACACACACAGATAGTCACAGGGTGAGAGGAAGACTCTGACCGAGGGATAGAGAGAGAGAGATACACACATAGCAAATGGGAGAAACACAGAGAGAGAGAGAGAGAGAGAGAGATGTAGACTCACAAATAGACAAAGAGAGACAGAGACATGGATAGGCACAGGGACGGAGAGAGACAGTCACAGATTAACATCAGGACCAACACAGACACAGGGCCGGGGGTGTGGGGGGAGATAGCGTCACATGTAGACAGAGCAAGAGACAGACAAAGAGTGGCAGATAGACACGGGTACAGAAACAGAGAGAGTCACTGATGGACACAACACTCGAGATAGTGACAGATACACATAGGGACAGAGAGAGAAAGAGATAGACACTGTCTGTGTGGTGTTGGCATGTTCTCCCTGTGGCTGCGTGGGTTTCCTCCGGGTGCTCCAGTTTCCTCCCATGTGCTGGCTGGGTGGATTGGCCAAGCTAAATTGCCCATAGTGTTCAGGGATGTGGAGATTAGGTGGGTTGCAGAGAGATGTGCCTGGGTGAGGTGCTCTGAGGGTCGGAGTGGAGTTCTTGGGCCGAAGGGCCTGTTTCCATACTGTAGGCATACTCTGAATTCTATGGAAACAGTGCTAAGTGATCTCTGATGGGAATATTGGAAATAATGCACAGCTCTGTCCCTCTGAACAGATGGTGGAGGGGTGGGGTTATAAAGGTGTTACACACAGTGTTAGTCTTATTCTCCATTTCCCCCTGTCTAAGGCTGTCATTGTCTTCATCCTACATTTGTGACACTGTCTCTAACTCGTGTTCTCGCTCTGTCCTTCTGTATTCTCTGTGCACCCACCCGTGCTCTCTGTCCCTGTGTGTTCCTGTGTATGCGTCTCCATAATCCCTAAACGCAGCTGTGAATCTTTCTCGATCTCACTTTATATGTGTGATGATCTCTCTCTCTGTCCTTGTCTATCTGTGACAGAGAAAGAGAGAGATGCAGATTGTCACAGGGACAGACAGACAAAGAGAGACAGATAGACACAGTGACAGGGATAGAGTCACAGATAGACAAGAATAGAGAGAGATCATCACACACTTCAAGTGAGATTGAGAAAGATTCACAACTGCGTTTAGGGATTATGGAGAGGCATACACAGGAACACACAGGGACAGAGAGCACGGGCGGGTGCACAGCGAATACAGAAGGACAGAGCGAGAACACAGCATAGAGACAGTGTCACAAATGTAAGGTGAAGGCAATGACAGCCTTAGGCAGGGAGAAATGGATAATAAGACTAACCCTGTGTGTAACACCTTTACAACTCCACCCCTCCACCATCTATTCAGAGGGACAGAGCTGAACATTATTTACAACATTCCTATCAGAGATCACTCAGCACTGTTTTCATAGAATTCAGAGTATGCCTACAGTATGGAAACAAGCCCTTCGGCACAAGATCTCCACTCCGACCCTCAGAGCACCTCACCCAGGCACATCTCCCTGCAACCCACTCAATCTACACAGCCCTGAACACTATGGGCAACTTAGCTTGGCCAATCCACCTAGCCAGCACATGGGAGGAAACTGGAGCACCCGGAGGAAACCCACACAGTGACAGGGAGAACATGCCAACACCACACAGACAGTTGCCCAAAGATGGAATCAAGCCCAGGTCCCTGGCACTGTGAGGCAGCAGTGCTAACCACTGAGCCACTGTGCCGCCCTTCTATTCAGCATCTCCTTCCAAAATGTTCTTCCAAAACAGCACCCAGTATCCATGAAGCGACAAGAGCAGTCCATGCCTGGAATGCCCCCATCTCGAGTCTTTACTCCCAGACCCAGAGCACAGTGACTCTGAATGATATTCCCATTCCGACACTGTCACTGGCTCCCAATCCAGCAAGTGCCACCCTCACAATACTGTGGGTGAGCTCTACCTTACAGATGACAAAGGGGTCACTCACTGACTGATGGACAATCAGATCCCATGAAGGACCTGGTGGAATACTGGAGACGAGAAGAGGGAGAGACACACAAACACACAGGAACAAAGGGAGCCTCGAAGATACAGCCAAAGAGAGAGTGATGGAAAGAACCACAGAATGGATCTGAAGTTGCTCCATGGAATCTGAGGCTCAATAAATGGGCCAGTAGTCATTCCCCTTCATTGCCTGCCCTCAAGAAGGTGATGGTGGTCTGCTTTGTTGACACACTGCTGTCCATCTGGTTTAGGAGAGGCCACAGTATGATTCAGGAGAGAGTTCTTGGATGGGACACAGTGCCAGGGAATGAGCAACCCATCTTGCTCACCATCAGGATGTTGTGCCTCTTGCAGGTGAAATTGAACCAGCCTCACCCCTAATAACTAAAACTGAAACATCCTACAGAAGCACACCTCACCCTATAATCTGGTAAAAGAAGTCTGAAAAGTGGTGTAACTTGCCTCTCACCCTAACCTGTTAATAAGGAGTGATCAAACAAAATACACCCCTTATATGCACGCTATAATCAACAAGTAACAATTTATTTATATAATTCTAACAGAGATCAAACTAGGTAAGCCAGCAACAAACTAAACATTTCCTCTCTAACTGTTAACTATTCCTGAATAAAATAAGATTCTAATAGTATGCTGTCATAATAAATTCAAGTCCCACTTATATTAAGCAAAATTAAAAAAAGGAACTTAGTGTCTCAAAATTACTGCCAGGTCACATGTTCTGGAATGTCCTGTATCTTCTCCGTTGAATTCTTCTGTCGGGAATGCCTTCTCTGTGGAATTCTTGTGTCAGGAACATTAACTAGTTGTCCTGTAGGTACCTTTGCTTTCGATGGCCCCTACTCCACGGCTTTTCGAAATCTGTGAGAGCCAATGAATCTTTCTTTAGAGATGATTGTCGTTAACTCGGACAAGACGCAGTTTGCTCTCCTGACTTCCCTCATCTTTTATACCCTTAGTGACGTATCATTTTCTTACAATAGAATTGATTCCAAGTTGTCAAAATGATTAGATTTAAATTTAATTGTTTTTGTTTCAGTATGTAAGTGCCTGGTTTAAATTAATTGGCTAAAATCAAAACTTGTTGCCTTGATAACAAATGAAACTGCGGATTGGCCTGCTAACTATACAGCCGTTTGATACAAATGTTAAAATTCAAGTGCTCTTTGAGCCTACTAACCAGCAAGCTGGTCACAGAACTATTTCTTTAAATCTCCAAGCCGAAAAAAAACACATCATCTTTTAAAGGGACCACTCACTTCTTTCCTCCTTCTCATTTAACAAACATCAAAATTTTACAAACAAAATTCTAACATCCTGCCTTCCTGTCCAATAGTACTCTACACAACTTTGCAACACTTCCAACAATCTAGATCTCTGGCGGTTCTACTTGTTCCAGCAATTCAGTCTAACTAAATTTGACATAAATTTCCATCGTAATCTTGACAGTCCATGTGTCAGGAGCACATCCTATGGGAAAATGTGGATGTGGATCTCTCCTAGATTGTCTCATCTGCAGGAAATATTTCTACATTGAGATCCTCTGGCTGAATCATGAAGCTGGGTTGTGAGGCAAGGCAGGACTGAGAGCACTACAGTATAGCACAGCTGACTGTATTAATTACAAAAACAAATCTCTAGGTTCATTCTGCACCATGGACAGTAAGGATCAGTGATTCCCCACCTTGGTGAAAACATTGGTGATAATGGGAACTGCAGATGCTGGAGAATTCCAAGATAATAAAATGTGAGGCTGGATGAACACAGCAGGCCAAGCAGCATCTCAGGAGCACAAAAGCTGACGTTTCGGGCCTAGACCCTTCATCAGAGAGGGGGATGGGGAGAGGGAACTGGAATAAATCGGGAGAGGGGGGAGGCGGACCAAAGATGGAGAGTAAAGAAGATAGGTGGAGAGAGTATAGGTGGGGAGGTAGGGAGGGGATAGGTCAGTCCAGGGAAGACGGACAGGTCAAGGAGGTGGGATGAGGTTAGTAGGTAGATGGGGGTGCGGCTTGGGGTGGGAGGAAGGGATGGGTGAGAGGAAGAACCGGTTAGGGAGGCAGAGACAGGTTGGACTGGTTTTGGGATGCAGTGGGTGGGGGTGAAGAGCTGGGCTGGTTGTGTGGTGCAGTGGGGGGAGGGGACGAACTGGGCTGGTTTAGGGATGCAGTAGGGGAAGGGGAGATTTTGAAACTGGTGAAGTCCACATTGATACCATTAGGTTGCAGGGTGCCATTAGGCACCAGTCCAACCTGTCTCTGCCTCCCTAACCGGTTCTTCCTCTCACCCATCCCTTCCTCCCACCCCAAGCCGCACCCCCATCTACCTACTAACCTCATCCCACCTCCTTGACCTGTCCGTCTTCCCTGGACTGACATATCCCCTCCCTACCTCCCCACCTATACTCTCTCCACCTATCTTCTTTACTCTCCATCTTTGGTCCGCCTCCCCCTCTCTCCCTATTTATTCCAGTTCCCTCTCCCCATCCCCCTCTCTGATGAAGGGTCTAGGCCCGAAACGTCAGCTTTTGTGCTCCTGAGATGCTGCTTGGCCTGCTGTGTTCATCCAGCCTCACATTTTATTATCTTGGTGAAAACATTCTTGTTTTCCAAAGATAGCATCTTGAATTGAATATTCTCACGTATCAGAACTCTCTCCAGCCTCTGTGATGCACAATGGGCATTAATTTCTACCCAGAATCAACAAGACACAGAAAGTGCCTTTTCTGTTCCACTAGCACAACTTCAGTGCCACAATCAAATAAATGAGGAGATTGCTTCTCCAAAATAAACCATCAAGATAGTGGCAGAATTACACCATTCAGCATCTGGAGCCTGATTAGCAGTTTAATAATGCTGTTTGTTTGAAAAAGGAGTCACATCAGTCACAAAAAGCTTACTGTTACTCTCTCCACAGATGCTGTCAGATTTGCTATGTCCCTCCCTGTCTTTTTTTTAAATTTCCAGCAACCACAGTGGACGTTTCTCTTTTAGTAACATCATAGCTGACTTCTCCACTCATCCAGTTTCTGCAACATCTTTTTGATCCCCTTCATATTGCAAACGTTGCTACTCATTTTCTGGAATATAGTCAGTGATTCAGTCCCTGAGGAGGAATGCCAATGCGTGTTTCCTTCAGTGAGGAAAACAAATCTGCACACACTTGTGTTCCTCTGGCTTTAGGAGGTTCCACAAAGTGCATTAATAGAAATCACATTGCAAGGAACATATCACTTTTCCAGGTGTTCAAGTCACTTCATGTGTAATTTGTAGACAAAGGAAATCTGTGTTCTAGGGAGCATAATCCTATTAGACACAGCCTGTTGCATACAGCAACATGACACTCTCAAATATAGAAGCCATAGTCTGATATTTAAAATGTTTTATCAAGCAGAAAATGTCACGTAAAGCACCCACTCCTTGTCACTTTAATACATGACCTTCCTGACAAGATAACACAAAAAAATACAATCTAGTCAGACAGCTAAGCTCGTGTGGGTAACAGGTAGAACTGGCTCATATTGAATTGTGAATCAACATTTTAACTGCAAAACTGACAACAAAACACTTCAACACCATTCACACCCGGCGTGACATAAATAAATGCAGATTGGTTGGACAGGCTGGCTTTGTTTCCATTGGAGTTTGGAAGAGTGAGGGGTGTCCTGACAAGGTAGATGTGGAAAAGAGGTTTCCTCTGGTGGGTCATTCCTCAATGAGAGGGCACTGTTTTAAAATTGGGTTCACCCTTTCAGGACAGAGATGAGGAGACTTGTTTCCATTCAGAGGGCTGTGCTATTTTTAAACTCTCTGCCTCAGAAGGTGTGGTCATTGAATATTTTTAAGACATGGGTTAATGGATTGTTCTTCAGCATAAGCATCAGTGTTCATTTGTGTTGAAGTAAATATGGCATTTCAAACACAAACAGATCAGTCATGAATGTATTGAATGATGCAGCAGGTTTGAAGGGCTGAATGGTCTACACATGGTCACAGGGTTGTGATCTAGAAAGGGAGATTTAAAATGATGGAAGCCAAAGTCTTGACCAAATAGGTAGGTTTTCCAGGAGCCTAAAAGATGGAAGGAGCGTAGAACGGACCAGACGAAGAGAATTTCCCAGCTTAGGCCCAAACCAGCTGAGGGTAAATCCATTAATAGTGAGTGAGGAAAATAAAATCAGGAATTCTCCAGCAGCTGGAATTGGATAAGTGCAGATGCTTTGCAAAGGGGTGAAATTGTAGAAATAGGATCAGGCGAGGTTGTCGTTAGATCTGAGAACAGTGAACCAAACTTTGGAAGAATGTTTAGATTGAACATAATGGAGCTCATGGTGAAATTGTGGTGGATATTTTACAGGACCTGTAAGGACGTAGGCGGTAGAATCTGTGATGATCATGAATACATGAAGGCAGAATGTGGAACACAAACTTGGACTGTTAGTCATGGCGAAAGGGAACAAATGCTAGATGGAGTGTTTCAGCAGCTGATGGACTGAGGCCAAGGCGAGCCAGTGAAAACTGAGCAAATGGCCATCATCCAATAGGGCAAAGAAACTGATCCATCAGCCAGAAACTGACTGAGCATGTAGCTGTTAGTGATTCCAACACAAGTGAATGGAAACACTGTCCAGAGTTTGTTCCTGCAACATTTAATACAGCCATAAAATGAAAATTGAATAATTAGCTGAAAAGAAGTACATTGCTCAGTTAGAGTCAAAAATTATTTAATATTCAGTGAATGAACATTACGTTCTGCAGAGTAAAATATTCTGTGCATCAATAATCTCACAGAAATACAGTCAAAGGGGAATGTAAACTTGGCAGATACCTAATGAAACAACCACCTGTATAAAAACAGCTCCGAACAAAGGGGCTGAATCCTCACTGACAAGCAACACAGATATCATCAGTTTTACAGCTAGAAATCAGAATTGTTCAGAAAATCTTACCAGAAAATGCTGATTGATGATGTGTGCTAGAAATTGTTTTCAGTGAAATAACTTTGTGATCTGCCACTTATTCGTTCAGAAATGATTCTGTGCTTCGACTGTGAAAAGCAGGTGTATAGTTTACTGGCCGCCTGATCTACAGACAAAGGAAAGCTGATCGGGTAAATTACACTGTTAGTGACAGTTCATCGCATACAACAACAAGAGCTTCTTACAAGAGAACAGAACAGATTCTAGTTAAACAGACGCACATCCCAAAATGAAAATCTGCTGCTTTGACAAACATGCTGCCTGTTTGAACAACATAAACATGTTGCCAATATAGTGAGACATTTGAACTGCTCAATACAACTATCATGTCTTTCTCAATTCAATAATCACTGTTTCAATGTATTATTCAAGCTATTATGAGTTGTGTATGTATAATTAGTTCCTGGGACAATCTCAATATTCTGTTGAATAAACACATTTACAACCTGTATATTGCTTAGCCTAATTTTCTAAGTAAAATATAACTTTTTTTTAATCAATCACAGTAGCTATCTTTTAAATGGTAGATTCATAATCATAATAAATTTCTAATTATTCTGAGTGAGGAACACCTTGCAAAGGAAATTACTTTTCACGTCAGCACTGACATTACATATTTTAGAGCTTCCAGTGCAATCATCCAACTATGTGTACAAGTATTCCATAGGTCCATAAAGCTAAAACTAAAGTTTTTTTTTCTGACATCCTTTCATTACTTTGTTGTTGAGTTACACTTAATAGCATAAAATATTACAGGCATCAAATAAGATTGAATTTTCAATGCAAAAACTGGTACAATAATCACATATTATTCAGCTCATTAATTGGAGTTAGATTCTAATGATTTTTTAACTGTATGATCACCTTAATTTCACTGAAATAATTACATTACACTTTTTAGCTCTATACATATGTAAAATGAATGTTAAGTCATTCATAAGTGATATCAAAAACTGTTCACATTTTGTTTTTTAAGTCCAACAATCACGGAATATGTTTTCCAAAAATAAGTAAATTCTGTCCAAAAGAACCTTCTCCAATAATTTCCCAACTACTGACCTAAGGTT